>NW_009218135.1:0-1319 GCF_000690835.1 Fulmarus glacialis | reverse complement strand
TCTGTGTGTGTGAACTGATAGTAAGCATAGTCTCTAATTAAGTTGTGATTGTAGTAGACTTACTAACTCACTTTGCAAATATTGAATTAGTTAATAATTAAGTGCTACTAAAGTTTGTTAATGATTAGTTGGTAATTAAGTGTTGCTAAAATGTGAATGAACCCTAGGCTGCTGCTAAACACATGTAGTCCCTGAGATATAAACCCTTAGATGATTTTCCTTTATATGTTTCATCCATGTAGTAAATAATAGAGTGAACCTTGCCATCGAATTCTGTTAGGTCGCACCTTTATAAATCTCTATTAAAATCACTTTCTGCTAATACCTTTGACGGTGATTCTTTAAGCGGCCTTGAAACCACTCAGTCGCGACACTGGGACTGCTGGGTGCCGGGCAGTAGGGGTGCTCTTTGCTGGGCCCTGAGAGTGCTGGGTGCTGGGCATGTCGGGGTGCTAGATACAGGGGTGCTGGGTGCTCATCGCTGTGGGCACTTGCTGTTAGGCATGTCCCGGTGCTGAGCATGTCCGGGCGACCCAGACATGCCCAGCAACCAAACATACCTAACAACCAGCACTCCCAGCACCAAGCACCCAGAACCCAGACATGCCCAGCACCCAGCACCCCCAGTACCCAGCATCCAGCACGCCCACCACCCAACACCCAGATATGCCCAGCAACCAGCACCCACACAGCAGAGCACCTAGCACACCCATGGCCCAACACCCAGCACCAGGATATGACCAGCACACAGCAACGCCAGGGCACAGCAATGCCAGTGCACAGTACCCAGTACTCAGATATGCCCAGCACCCAAACATGCCCAGCAACAAGTAACCGCAGTGCCCAACAACCAACACCTGGATGTGCCCAGCACCCGGACATGCCCAGCAGGTAAGCACCGCTGGAGCCCATCACCCTGCATCCCGAGCACCCAGCACCCACACACGCCCAGCACTCTGACAAGCCCAGCATCCAGCACCTGCAGAGCCCAGCACCCAGCAACCCCACCGCCCAACACCCAGCGCCCGAACATACTGAGCACTCAGCAATCCCAAGGACCACCACCCCCAGTGCCCAGCACCCCCAGCGCCCACAACCGCGAGTGCCCAGTACCCAGCACTTGAACATGCCCAGCACCCAGCATGCCCAGTGCCAAACAACCAACACCCGGACATGCCCAGTGCCTGGACATGCCTAGCAGGCAGCACCCTGGGCGTCCGTCACCACACATGCCCAAAACCCAGATATACCCAGCACGCAGCACCCCCAAGGCAAAGCACACAGCACCCACACAGGCCGGTCAGCCTGACCTCGGTGCC
>NW_009218134.1:0-345 GCF_000690835.1 Fulmarus glacialis | reverse complement strand
GGAGCAGCCGGCCCCAGCCTCCAGCGCTCCTCGTCCATCTACGGGTTTGTGCCAAAATATCCCGATTACTTCGCAGGATCGTCTTTAATAATAGAACCAATTCCATTTATCCAAGTATTTATTAGGCTGTGGACTATGAGGAGCGTACGGATCGTACCTTGGGGGAGCAGGGACTGGCTTTGAGCTGCCAATTCCAACTAATTAGCATTATTACTGAACTAATTACCGCTAATTCAGATTTATTTCCAGAGCCCGTTGCCGGACGTCCTCCTGCCGCCGCGACAGGGCTTTCCCAGGCAAGGGAAGCTCTTGAAACCGAAACCAGACCCAGCAACCGTCATCAAG
>NW_009218133.1:1402-1656 GCF_000690835.1 Fulmarus glacialis | reverse complement strand
CGTCGTGTGCGCGACCGCTGAGGGGTCCGATGGGCGAGGAGGTGCCGAGGAGGCACCACCTGCGGGAAATAACGCCACAGAGAAATACCGCACCGGTGCGTGGCTGGGCGTGAGGGACGCCAGGTGCCCCGCAGGCCGGTGTCGTGCCCCGTGGGGTGTCATGGCGCTGGGACACAGCCCAGGTGCACAGTGCTGGGGCAGGAGACTTTGCAATGCTGTTCATGGCTGGGGGGGCGGGGGCCACACGCAGGCGG
>NW_009218133.1:0-1317 GCF_000690835.1 Fulmarus glacialis | reverse complement strand
AGGACACAGGCCTGGGCTGCACCTCAAGAGTTGTCACAGTCCCCTCTGCTCCCTGGCAGGGTCAAAGGCACCAAAACCATCCCTGGTGCATGTCACCGACCTCCTGAGTGCCTCCAGCAGTGGGTATTCCCTTAGGAATTCTACGGTCACATGGGGTGGGAAAAAAAAGTCCCACAAATCTAACCTAAATCTTACTGTTTGATCTTGGAACCAGTTTCTGCTAATTTTGTTGGGTTTTTTTTCCTTTTTAGATGTGACTTTGTACCTCATCTTTGCTGAATTTCACATACCAATTTTCAACTATTTCCCAGTTTCTCAAAATCATTTTGAAATCCTAAATGCATGAAATTAATTAAATTTTTAATTAAATTATATTATTTTGAAGATCTTGAAGTCTTTATTCGTGCTGATCCTGTAAAACCCACAGGACTCACAGCAGACTTGCTCAGAATCACCAGCGGTACCTGCGAAGTTTCCTTTCAGAAATCAGTCCCTAACACCTCCATTACACAGCACTGTAAGGCACCACGAAGTTCTTTCAAGCTTTGCAATTTTTGTAATGATTTAACAACCCACTGGAACTGTTGGAAGAGTGTAATTGAAATCAATGCAACACAACTTGTATGAACTTTCAGTCTTAATATCCTACAATCTGGGTTTGGGGACAGGATGGGAGGCAAGTGTTTGCTTTAGAAAACGGGGACAGAACTGGGCTGTGTTTCAGCTTCTTTTGTTGCTCCAATTGCATCAAGAAAACAAACAAGTCCATTGCAGCCTAGAGCAGACTAGAACAGAAATGGCTAGGTGTCTGGCTGGAGTTTGAAATTATTACTTTGACTTTATAGTGAAATTTTTACCAGCTCTTCTCTCTCCTGTAACTTGGTTTAGGACAAATCCACAGCAACCAAAATCAGCTTTTCAAAGCAAATAATGCAAATTACAGGAACTACCTGTAGTCTTTCCAGTTGATTTGGAGGCAGATGTTGATTTTTTAATTACTTTTTTTAGGGATTAATTGATTTCGCTCAGAATGCTCAAAGATGATGAGAATTTCCTAGACAGGACAACTGCATGATTCCGGAGCCTGCAAGAACAAGTAACAGGGCAGGAGACACCGTGTATTATGCAGTTATATGTACATCGGATAATACCCCAGTGCCTTCAGGGGTGCCGCATACTGGCGTGTGGCCGGGCAGTCCCCCGGGCAGAGCAGCCGTGGCTCGCCAGCACGGCTAGGAGCCGGAACTCGATGCCTCGGCCGGGGTTGTCACCGGTAATAGAGTCCCCCAGCGGAGCGCGGCCCGGACCCCTGCGGGG
>NW_009218132.1:0-21371 GCF_000690835.1 Fulmarus glacialis | reverse complement strand
CCCCACCACCCCCCCGATGTGAAGTGGAAAAGCAGTTACTGGGGGATTACAGTTCTAAAAGCTGTAGATAAACACATTTCCCGCCAAAGTCCCCAACAGCTTTGTAGTTCATATCTACTTTCTCTGGAGCTGTTACTCTCTGCTGTTCCACTATAAAAAGAGGCTGGGTGTGACACCTCTCCCTTGCATATAGCTCAGGGCTCGTGGCATGAGGGCGATGGGAAGAGAGAAGCTATTTCTCATGTAACCCATCAGGCACTGTCCTCTGCATAAGGTTTGCCTGTCACCACACAGCCTCTCTTCTCCCTTATTTCCTTGGTGCCTTCTCATTTTAAGGCACAGAATTGCTTAGCTACTAGAGACAAGCTGGAGCCTAAATGCTAAACTGTCCCTGTCCTTAGGCTGTGCAGGAGCAGTGAGCTTGGTACTAAGATTCCTGGGAAGAAGAATGTCAAAAGTCAATATGCATGAAATGCTTTTGGATTTTGTCCTGGAGGCATTCATACAGCTTCGCAGTCCTGTGTAGTCCATTGATCAGCATGTACGTAAATGGTGAAGGACTGCAAGCTTCAGAGCAAGGCTCTCCAAACAAAAAAATTATGTTGTCCATATTTTGAGACTGTGGATTTCTCTTCAGATGAAGGAGGAATTATTTTAATGGCTTTATCGAGAATCAAGAAAGCATTTCATATAAGTCTTTTTCAAAGGAAATTAGAGCAAGAACACACTAGTACGTAGGAAAATTCACTAATTCTATATGCTACTATGTGTTGAGACATTTCAAAGCACCCCTCTAAAGAAAGCAAGCACCACGGTCCATTTACAGACTGAGAGCCAAAATACACAAGGAACCAAAAAGTTCTCGGGGTCAGCAGCATGCCTGCAGCAGCAAGGAGACATCTCCCGAGACAAACTCCACTGGGCTGCACCACCACCGTGTGGCATGAGTGTTATGGCATCAATAGTTACTGATGGTACAATACAGACAGCCTGGTACAGTTATTAGGCTGTTTCCTGGTCGAATTAAATTTTGATCACATACAAGTAGGACATATGCAGCATCCAAACCCATATAATCAGTTATTGTGTAATATATTTTCATTCATGTCTGATCATTCCTTTGCTGAAGGTTATTAGGGTAGTTTGTTAGATCACTAAGATAACACTAATGCAGATGCTGCAACATGGGCAAATGGTCTAAATATAAAAAACATTTTTTAAAATCCTTGTTTACTATTGGTTAATTTGCTTCATTAAAGTAAACTACTACCAAGCAGCAAGTAGAAAACAGAAGCAAAAAGAGTCCCCAAACAAATAAAGAAAGACTGAACATTCACATGCAGCATCCATAATAATTTATAATTATTCATTAAGTGTTCACAAGCATCCTGACCGTCTCCAGGAATGAACTTAGCACAAACAAATTCTTAACACTGTAGGATTTCTCACTCCACAGTGGCCCAGAGCTCTTTTCTGAGCACGAATTTGGAAAATAAGTTATTTTTATGAAATGCTCCATCATGCAAATGGAAGCAGAAGTTACACTGGTTGCCATAAATGCCATCAATTATTTATTTCCTGTGCAATGGTTACACAGGCAACTGCTATATTTAAAAAGCACCATGCAGACAACATGAAACATTTATTTAAGTGGTTACACACTGCAGAGAGCTTGATTTAACCAGACTTTATTGCGCTCCTCACTGGAGTGAAGACTGGCAGTTTGGTAGTCAGCACTTTTCATTGAAGCTTAAGCTCATTCAGAGCTACTGAACGCAAAATTTTTACCCTGGCAATTAAACACATATTGCAGCTTGGCGCAGCAGGACACAGCCACCTGTATGCAAACCTGAGGAAAAGACCATCTATGAATAAGAACCATGACCGTCCCCAGAAGTAACACAAAACTTCCAAAAACAAAACTACAGGTAAAAATCCCATCTCACAGCCAAGTTCTTAGCCCATCCAGATTTCACCTCAACGAGACAAGTCTCGTTTTTACTCCTTTCTACTCACATTTTATTATTCTGTGTGTTCTGTTTACAACTCATGTTATAATATTGCAGATTACTTGGGACTAAATTAACTAGACTAGACTCCATTATTTTCAATGTTGCAATTTCCTGCATCATTGGTGCATCGTTTTGTTTATTTTTCTTTGAGACCTTATAAAATGTTTTTAATCCTCTGGATTAGCAGACCTGAAAATCAGACACTTCATTAGCTTACACCATTTATCCAAATAACAGTATAGCACAGGGGACCTCATATTCTTACGAAGGTCTGTATCCCTTTGCTAGTTCTTCTGCTCTTGAGTACTAAGTATCAGCAACTCCTAATTTGACTTTGCATCCTGAAGGGAAAAGCTGTGGGTTACATGAGCACAAGCCTCTATTACAGCCAAACAACATGCAGGTGTTGCTCAAGTCTTCTGCGTTCAGTTCTGGATACCTTCACTATGGTTTTTTTCCTACAGTCAAAGTAATTTCTCAGCACGTTTTCTTTGTGAAAGTATTATCTACTGCATCCAGGAAGAATAATTCTAAGAATCAAAATGAAAGCACACTCTGCAGGTGATACATGCTCAGCACTTGGAAGAATTTGCACCCCAGGCAGCAAGAACTTTCTGTCCCTCGGAGACCCCATGCTAGACAATCTGCCGTGGTGCCACCTGGTGTTGCTCAGTTATATTACACAACCACCTTTTCAGAGCAAGGAAAAAAATATGCTTTTGCCATGATTTTCAAACACACGCACAACTAAATTGCTATTTAAGATCAAGAGGCCCCACGTCACCCATTAGGTTGAGGATGCACACAGCGGAGCACTTTCATATCTAACATATGACCAATACACAAGAGGAAAATATAAAAACTACATGTGCAAGACAGACTGCAAACACAGAAACTCAGATTGTGCTCAGCTATGAAAAATAAAAGGGCAACAGGCTCTATTTGGATGAGACGTCTTCTCTTCTGGTCCAGTCTCTTCCTCTCTGTATTTACAAAGAGTAAACAAAAAAAAGGAACAGGAATATCTGCAACTCCATCAGTTTAGACAAAACAAGTGGCAACGAACAGAAAGAACCAAATTTACTTTGGAGAGTTAAGTACTGTTTGAAAGAGAGACATAGTGATTGCCTGAGGCAGGCAAATGACGGGCTGAATAAAAGTTTAAAAAAAAAAAAGTTAGATGCCTGCGCACAGGGAGCAGTACACCCTCGCTCCACTGGAGTGTGCTGTTTGTTTGCAATAGGAATATCAGCTCTCGGCTTCCCGGGGCTGCAGATAGCGCTGCGATCTCCATCCCTTCGTACAGTGCACGCTGCTGCGTGGATCTGCAGCAACCCCTGCTCTAACGCGACTGTGTATTACAGACTACAGATGTTGGCAGGATTCAATCAGCTGCTCTATTGGCAGGAGCCCGTATCAGCAGCAACAAGGCAGCTAGTCCACCAGTGCTGCTCATTTCACAGCAAACTTTACCTGGGACTCATCCCAGGCAGATCCCCTTGCTCTGAGCTCAGCCAGCCTTGAGGCCAACAGGGCTGGCGAGTGCTGTGACACCGCCGCAAATACAGACGTTTCCTTTTGCTTGCTTATTCAATAGTTCCACTCATTAGCCATTGTGCAGGTTAATTGAAATAGAAAGCAAAGAGGGCAACGGCAGTCTATACTTTGATTGAGGACTGTAAAAGGTCTCAAGTTTGCTTCCTTTCAGAGAGGAAGAAAAAAGGAAGAAAGATCAATGCTGTTGCAAACATTCAGTGCCTCAATAACTTTGCCTTCCACAGCAAATATCGAGAGCCAAACCTCCAATAGGGTAATCTGGTCTTGATTCAATGAAGCCAGCACAGGTTTATACCACTACAGGCTTTGACCCTTAGGACCCAATTTATAGTGGCTGCTCAGGCAGAACACAGTCAATCAGTGGGAAATCTGTGGAAAGGAATAAACTCTAAAACTGGATACCTGAACCTTTTATTCTCTCTTCATAGTATACATTAGCAGGAACTGCTCTGTATAGTAGCAGCGAAATTAAGGAAGCACTTATATTTAAGTTAAGAAGAATTCCTATCACCAACTCTCCTCATTCTTTCACCTATTACTGGTATAAAATCATCACACTCCTGGCAGGCATCAGAAAGAAAAGGGACCATGGTCATTAACTTGCAAAGTTTTTCTCCTGTGACTTGAGAACCTCCTCTTAACAGACTTTCAAATAAAAAGGCATTTGGGTTTGAGCTTCAACAGCTGCTGCAGGAGTCAGGATGCTACAGTAAAGCCAGGACAGAGACAGTGAAGTCTCAGAAGATTTCCACTTGCAAATTACTACATAACAAGAAAAAACCAAAAAGACCTTGCACAGGAAGGTAGAAAGATCATTTGCTAGCTCTCCTTTTCACTTATTTCAAATGAGAAATGGGAAAAGTACTCAAGGAAGCCCAAGGCTTTAGGCAAAACACTTGGTGCATTTTTGAAAGACAAATTACACAGCGAAGCAGCAATGCAGTGAAGATGGAGACATGAATTTATCCAAACTCTGCAGTAAGATTCTGTATCTACTCATTACCTTCTTTTACCTATTCCATCCTCACTTTTCAAATCCCTCACAACTCAGCCTCACCATGGAGAATAAGGGCTCCTACAGCCATGCCATCACATCTGAGAACCCCTACCTTCACTCTGAAACAGCAGCAACTTTGCTGGTCCTCACAGCTACGAGGACAGGCACTGTGTGCGACATAATGCCCACGTCTGCAGAAATGCAGACAAATGCCTGCCATGCCCGAGTGCACCTCACAGGGCCTGTGCTCGCTCTGAGACCCCAAGACTGTCCGTGGGGAAGACGCTGAAAAGTAGCTTAACTCACTTGCCTGGGACACTGTGTGTGCCCAGAGCTCCCTCCCTGCCACCACCACTGCCAGGCGAGCAGGGAGCCTGGCCACCTCCTCGCTGGCATGGCCGGGTCTGGGGCATTTCTGCTTCACAGGATGGGACAGCAAGGGAGGTCCAGTCCTTTCAGGAGAGGACAACCACATCCCCTCTCCCCAGCACGCAGTGATAGGGGTCACAGTCTATGCATAAGGGGAAACACATTCAGTCTTACTTGAATAAGTTCAAATAAAGATGACAAGACTTCAGCTTCTTCCTTAAAATTACCCACTAGCATGCCATGTGGCTATAAAACAGACTGACTACCATCAGTTTTTACTACACCATATATAGTGCATACATAACAAAAACACAATCTACTGCCCTAGCCCACAGGAGGGGACAATTTGTTTCTGAGATGAAGTTCGTTCGCTAATAATGGCTGGCAGCAACCGCTGCTGCTGTCATAATGATAGCGCTTTCTTATTTTTATGTCTCTATTCCCTGCAACAATCTAGGTGCCTTGCCATGAACTAATGCTGCCATCCAATAAAACATTAAAGAGGCGTTAAGTACAGCACCGTGCCAAAAGCTACTGCAACTACAAACAGAAGTGTCTAAATGACCCTGTTTAAAAGTCTGGAGCATACTAACGAAAATGTTTTTCTTGCTTACATCATGATGCCCACCACACATTCCTCACTGAAAGCCTAGGTTGATGAGGCCAGGACCAAGTCCCCAACACATAGGGACGAAGACAAAATTTTTATCTTCATACCAGTATAAATGGCTAGGGGCTGCTCTAGTCCCACACACTGTTATGGATCATGCACACCTCCCCACAGTCCCTATATGCAGTAGAAAGGTACAAGCCTTTCTACTGCTGTGCTGTACTCCCAGAGCAGAGGAAGAAGCAGCTCTTTAGAACTGCTGCTGCAAACTATCATTTGGATCTATGCGCTCTTAAAATGTACAACTGAAAGGACAGAGATATGGGGTAACTTAATTTTTCCTCTGTAATCCCCTGGGACGTAAGAGCAGCCCCTATGCTGAGAACATTGATGAAGGAGGGAGATGTTACTTTAAAAAAAGAGCAGATGGTGAAGCCCAGTGCAGAGTTGACTTTGCACTGCCCATCCTCTGAGTGGGGGTACTCCTGGTCCGGGCACTGCATAGCCAAATTGGAGTAGAACCGAGCCCACCATTATATGGTGCATTGTTAGGCCACAGCACTTCTACTGATCAGCATCCTTTGCACACTGTCCCATATCTACCTGTCAGTCACTACAGAATGAGCTTTTGCATGCCACAGGATATTAAAGCTTTTGAGGAGAGTTATTAGCCCACATACCCCAAGAGACAGATGTTGCAAGTGCTGAACAAAAAGACGGCACAACTCAATCCGACGCTGACACCCCTGCAGCAGCCCCCAGCGAGGAGTCAGGCTCACCCTGCACAAGGGGCTGCCCAGCATTCAAAGTGATTTACCCATCCTCAGGGTGAACCTCCATGACTCAGCCAGACCAGCCTAAGAGTCGGGAATGGCTCACCTGTGATTCTCACGTCACACATAGCTCTGAAACATGAAAAGGCAAGGCCTGTGCCATAGCTGTTGCACACAATTAATGGCATGGCTATGCTGGATAATCCCTGCTGCCATCTGTCAAACGGCTGAGGCCAGCAAAGCCATCTTGGTCTTAAGCTGACAGTCTAGCATCATCCTAAAACAGAGCAGTGGGTCTATTGCAATCACCTGCCACAGCCTTCCTGGGGTATGTGAAAATGGAATTATACTGTTCACCACACAAAGAGATTGTGGTGTGCTGATCATAACCAAGGGGTTACTGACCAGGAACTTCATGGACAGTCTGAGCATGAAGCACTAAACTTTCAGCCTCTGAAAATCCTGTTGTTTTCTTATCCCATCTTAGCCCAAGCAGAAAGTGCAGCTTCTTGCAAAGTCAGCTGCTGATAAAGCAATTTTGTGAAGAGCTGTTTTAGCTGTGTGCAGGAGATCAAGCAGTGAGAAGCTGGGATACGGGAAATGCCTTCTCAACCATAATCTCGGCTCATTGCAGTTCTGATTCTCTCCAAGCCTGGGGCAGAGATACAGACATCAAATGCAAATATACAGCGCAGACAAGCCAGACAGAAAGTAGAAAGAGTGATTTTTTTTGTTTTGTTCACTAGTTCTAGTCCTCTCTGTAGGTTAACCACCATGCAGGTTAGTTAAAATAAGTAAATAAAAAGAATGGCAGCTGAAAAAATACAGCCACTGTCAAGTCCAACTGCACAGCCGGAGCCTCAGCTACTTCCCTTAGCTGGCGGCAGAGTATTCAGCCAGAACCAAATGCTGCAACCTCAGCACTTTTCCTGGTTTTCCCCAAACATTGAAATTGAATATTCAAACTCCCTAGTGGGGCTGAAGGGATACATTATTTTAGCAATTAATAATTA
This sequence comes from Fulmarus glacialis, assembly GCF_000690835.1. Classification (NCBI taxonomy): domain Eukaryota; kingdom Metazoa; phylum Chordata; class Aves; order Procellariiformes; family Procellariidae; genus Fulmarus; species Fulmarus glacialis. Next base: position 14,040 of record NW_009218132.1, on the reverse strand, counting down.
CCATTTTCTTTCTGCACTGATACATTATTATAAGCTTTAGAAGTACACAAAAGAGGGAGAATTTCCCCAAGGCTATATTAAATACAAAATCCATTCATTATAACAGAACACCCTTTTTATTACAGACTACACTTGGCAACAGCTTGTAGTTGTGTTCATGTTAAGGTATCATCTCTTCACAAGTATAGTGAGTTTTTTTAGAGGACGTGTTAAAACACACCACTCCAAAGCTAATAATTTGCAAAAGGAAAAAAAAACCCAAACCCAAAATATAGAAAACATCACTACCTACTCAGAAACATCTGTTGAAAGTCCTGAGGTGTAGTTATTTTAAGAACATGAAAATTATTTTGACACTATTGCTAATAACACTCTAACACTTTGATATGTCCCTGTCTCCAGAGAGCTCCTGCCCTCTCTGGAGGGGCTCTCAGAAAAGCAACTTCAGACCTAAAAGCTCTTATGTTGCATATGCATTGGGAGAACAGGAGCCACGGAGTACACGGCAAATATTTTCCATAAGAAACAGGGTGAATACTTTGGATTAGCTCAAAACACATTTATCTCAAATTCCTGAAACTGATACTACATATACTGGTATTCTTTTAAGAAAGATATGCAACTTGGCTACTCACTTTTCTATTATTATTGCTTATAATTAGAGTATAAATGTTTGACAAACTATTTCTTTGCTTGACTATGGAGACTATTTGTTGATTCAAATGATCAGGCTCCTTTTTTAGGAACTGGATTTATCACAAGCAAAGGGAGGGAAATTCGCAGGTATCCTTGCTAGAACAGGGTGCAATTCCTAAGGAACAGTGTCAATAAACTTAAAAAAAAAAATCCCTATGGTTTAGATCCCCTGATCTAATTTCTATTAGAACCTATAGATAGCTTTTGCTGTTAAAGAATATTCCTCTCAAGAGGGTAAGATGAGCTGGCCAAGAAAGCAGATCATTACAGGAAATCAAGGCAGGAGCTCAGGATGAACTGGGAAAATTCCCATAGCCAAACTGAAAGGAAAAGCAGCTACTGCCGACTTCCAAAGCAGACTCTGTATTCAGAAGTTCAGGCAGTGCTGCTACAGGAGACATATGGCCTTCTTTAAGGTTTGCTGAGACCTTCAACCTTTCGGTACCGGTTAACTGAACTACTTCAGCAAAGAGTGCTACAGCAAGGCTAAGCAAGACGAGCGAGCCCCTGCTGCGGCAGCTCCAGCTCCCAAGAACTTTCCTCCAAGCAGTGAGGGCTCAGGGAGCTGAGCACGTAGCCGCAGTTCCTGCACAGCCATCCTGCTTGGCTCATTACATTTCACAGTTTTCCCTGTGCAAATACGAGCGAAAGCCAACACTATGTAAGTAATGTGGCTGCTAATGCCTGAAAGTGATAACCTAACTTAAGCCTGTATAAACGATACTTAGAGTTGCTTGGAAAGAAAAGCAAACCTTTAGAGTGTTTTGGCCCAGCTTCTTAAGGAAATAAGCTTTATATAACTGCAATAGTTCATCCCAGATCTCTTGCCCCACCTAGCCAGTTTCAACTAAATTTGACAGAGGAGAAGTGATCCCCCAAACCTTCCAAAAAATCAAGAAAACAGACAAGTAGATAGAGGTGAGGTGCAGCATTAATGCCCCCACATAGAGCAAGGTTTGGTCGTTGTCATGAATCAGAAAATCCACAAAACAGAGAAAAGTATGAACACTCCAGTCACAGGAAAAACTTAACTTTCAAGTTAGACACCACCCAGCCCAAACATGAGAGGCAAAACCAGATGAAACCAGGAGATGCCTGCCACACTGCCTGGTTTGACACTGTGATAGAGTCTATGGGGGAATCAAACTGCACCAAGCTCCTCAGGCTTAAACTCCAACTGTACAGAGTCACCAGAAGTAAATGTAAAGTTTTTAAATTATTTTAGCTCCTGCTCAAAGGGTCTCTGCTTTCCATAAATATGGTGATGTTGTAAAGCACAAGGTAAATGAATACGTAGTGAGACTGATTAAATCAGTGGTTAAAAGTGTTAAAGCATCGGGCTTCGCAACAGAAGACCTAAGTCTACTGGCTTAATATTGGCATTTCAGCAACAGCACAGTAGTGCTTGCAGCATCCAGCTGCGGGAAGGAGGCCAAATACCCCAAGCTGGCACTGGCTCCCAGGTGCAGACACCCAGGACAGAGGCTGGAAAGAGGCAATGGTCACCCAGACCCTAAGGTGCAGCAGGGCTGAAAGTCTCTGGTGACAACTGTAGATGGCACCCAAAAGCTATGCACTGTACTACAGCCAAGCAAAACCTCTCTGCAGCCTTATTCTGCAGGCTGCGCACCATGGCATGGGTCACTTCTGCCAGCACTATGTTGCTTCTCCAACAGTTTGCTTTTCTACCCAATCCTGGCAGCATTTAAATACCATACTAGAAAAAGGGCCACAATCCAGACACCAGCTGTTACATGTTTTTTCTGTTTACAACACTGTTATTCATGTTTTCCTGACAGGGTATTTAAAAGAAGGGAAAAAAAAAAGTCCAAATTGAAGCAAAGTTCTACACAGAGTGTGAAGAAACCACAGAGCAGATAATTGCTCTGCACAGCTTCTGCCTGCTGGGGGAAATAGTCTTCAAATATTTACCAGACAGAATATGCTAACAGGGAGCTGTCTAGTACTTTTGCTCACCATATCCTGAAAATAGATGTCACTTATTTCTCCATATTATGAAAGTGGTAATATATTTACTTTAGGAACATACAGATTCCAGCTTTGCTGGTTTGCAGACTCTTGCATTGTGTCTCAGTTGCAGATGACAGGAAATTGGTTTCCCAAAGACACCACAGTTAAAGTGACACTTTTTGTCTCATTTTATGTAATTTTAGCAGTAATAACTTGGTCAGCTAGGTCACACCCAAGAAAACTTTTTCCTGTAACTATTAGCTTTACCACAGAAATATAACTTCATTTTTCCAAAACCACTTAAATTTAAGTCAAATTCAATACAAAGTTCCAGCTGAAACATCCCCATTGACCATTAGGAACAACCTGAAGAGACATGTGAGGAAGCTGGTGGTGCCTCGCCCTGTACTCAGCCCTATTTTACACAAATATCTGCATTCCCTGGGAAAAGGGATTCCTGGGTCCCAGTCCCTGTTCTGACAAAGACTTAGTTCTTCATACAAAAGCACATTTAATAACTAAGGACATACAGAGAACATGGTCTCCCATCTCCCTGTCTAACAAACTGCGGCTTTTGGCTGTTCTGAAAAAGAACAGGGTTCAGGCACTCAAAAGTATATCTCACTGCACTTGGATGTCTCCACCCTAAATGTATGCTGTCAAACCCCTGCAATATTTGGTAACCTCCCTTTCCAAATGTTTCACTTTATTTCTGTCATTTATTCTATATGTGTCCGCAGTAAAACTCTTTATTCTGAAACAAAGAGAGATTTCCTTATAAAAGAAGAAAAAATTTCCAGCATTATATTTGGCAAGTAAAATACAAAAAATTACATGTTTATTCCAGTCTAAAATGATTCCCCATTTGCCAACCCTGGGTACAGCTGTGAAACTGAAAAGCCTCTCCACAGCCCTAATCATGGCATCTCCAAAATCATGGTGGAGTTGGGACCAAAACCAGAAGCACATCCCAGAATTAATGCAGTGAGGAACAATCACAGGACTTATTTTGTTTGCTTAAGCCCTGTTTCTCCATAAGAGCTCAGTAATTTTGGTAATCCACAAGCTCCGATGCAACATTCATGTGTTTGTCAGAAATAGTTAATAAGACACAAGGAGGTTGGAAATTTGACCTAAGCACCCTTCAGCAATGCTCAGGATAGACACTTCAGTTAGAAAAGATAACAGATTAAGAAGAAAAAGCTTGACTTTGCCTTTTTTCTTTATTCTTTTTTTTTTTTTTTCCTTAAACTGCCATTTCCCTTGTACTTTTTCCTTGAGAGCCATTAATCTTACAAACCATGCTTTCTCTTGAGCTGGAAACTATAAACTTCAAAATCAAGTACCTACTTGTTTCAGGAATTAAAAGGCAATAGAAGCCACAAGACCATGATCTGTTCCTATTTTGCTCTCAGTAAAGGTGCAGCGTGTAACTTGGAAGCACGTTCTGAGTGATGACTGCCTGGCTGCCCACATGGACAAAGCCACAGGTCATCATACCCGGCCACGGCAGGCGGCAGGGAATCCCATGCAGAAGTGTCCTCAGGTTTTCCCCCTCTTCCCAAGGACTCATAAAATTTTGCATGCATCGCAAGTAAACCATTCGCAACTTGTTTAACTTTTCCTTAGCGACGCAAGAATGCAGGCAGTCCTTGCTGGATGCAGATGGCACATGAACTCCCTGTGCCAGACAGCACTCTGAAATCCGCACTTACTCCCAATTCCCGCAGTCCCTGGGAAACACTTTGAGAAAACTGAACACAGCAACTTTCCAGTGTTTAAAGAGCAGGACTGCTCACCTGGCATTCCTTCTGCCCACATTACCAAGTTGTTTTCATGCATCTGAAAAGGGCCTTTTACACCAGCCGGTGCAAGAAACAACAGGAAGAGCAAAGCAGCAAGCGATATCTTACTCCTGCAATCCTAAGGCTTTCCAGGGACCTGTGTGCAGATGAACATGTTGCTTGGTGACAGGCAAAAGGACACAGCAAGAAAAACTTCCCATTGATGTTTTTTCCTCTTTTATTCAGACATATTATTTAGTTCTGAAGATCAGATCAAAAACAACCACCAGGACAAATGCAAACTCCCCTAGAAGAAGTACCACATCCTGCCCTACGACTTTCAGAATGCTGGGTTCATAGCTGATGCTTAACAAGAACAGATAAACAAATATATTAGTGTAAATACAAACAAAAAAAAGCCCTCTCAGTCCTATGCAATGAATATGCTTTCTGATGGATGTGGGTAGGCCTAATTTGATCTTGAATTGGATAAAAATTTGAATCAAAAAAAAAAAATTCTAAATTAAGACAAACCAGTATTTCATTTTACAAACAGGAGAGAACAGCTTTGTGCACAGCATAACATCTCCCACTGCTCTCAAAGCAACAGTCAATAGAAATGACTGAGGAATCTACATCCTCAGTGGTGGCCCAAGGAACGATGAGGGGATTAGACAAGGCACACTATGAAGGACCTGGGATAGGGCGGGCTGTGGCAACTACAAAGTCTCCCTTGGGAAGACTTGGTGCTGCAGAATTGCCTGAACAGCAAACACGCAGGATCGCTTGATGGCTTTGTCCCTACCAGTCTCACTCACATGGGCCTCTAACTACTGTGCCTTGTCTGTTAGAAGATAGGAGCTACCAGTATCATATTTGGGTCACAACCTATTTTTGTCTTGTGGGCATTAACTAAACTTTAAAGAAAGTAATAGGGATGAAAAGAAAGTTTTGGGTGACCTGAAAGAACAGAGCAAAGCTAATTGATCCCTCAACTGTCTCTGCTCTCAGTACCTAAAAGCTATTTTGATGGCTTTCCACAAGATAGTATTTCAGAAAGCTGTACAGATAGATAAATGTTATCATAAGTCTTATCACCAAAGGTCAAAGCAACCCTGGAACAGAAATTCCTCAGGAAATAGGTTATGAGAATCAGTTTTAAGAAATATGACTGTTTTCAGCTCCTACTTCCCCCGATTTCCAGGGCAGTAGGATCCAACCCGCCAGACTTTATAAGTTTTGCTAGTCTGAAAAAAGAACGAAAGTAACAATGGCCATTTGGAAGAGCATAAAAGGCAGAGGAAGTGCTAGGGTCTGCAGAACTATTTCTATATAGCATCTGGCTCCCTTTGCAAAGTTCGACATTAAGTCTGCAGCTGGACAATATTTCAATTTATTGCTCTGTGCAAAGCCTCACATGAAACTGTTTGGAAAAGGCAACTATTAATTAGTCCTAATGAGGATACAATTTGCTTTCAGCAGGCTTACGTTATTGAAAACAGCGGAAACAATTGAGCTGAACAACAAAACAAGCTGCAATTAGAAGCTGAATGTCCACTGGCCCTAGAGCAACATACACAGCTGACTGCTAATGACAAATTAATCTACAGCTCCCATACTAAATTTTGACCGTAATGTAGAGCATAAGAAAGGTATGGTATGTATTCTAGCAGACTTAAACTTCTCAACTGAAAGTTGATAGGTAAAAAAACCCAAAAAACTCAGAGCTATTTTTATTTCCTTGGCAACCCTTTATTACGAGCCAAAACACATTTGGAAACTGCAGCAGCAGGTTTGGGAGGGAATCAGGAGACCGTTACCTCTTTGACATCCTCTGACGTTCTGAGAAGTCAAAAGCATTTCCAAATGCTGAACTCAGTGCTGTGTGTGGAGGGGTATTGGATTAGATGAACCACTGTTACACACACAAAAGCGAATTCCTGAACTGTTGAAGACTGTTGTATTAGAAAAGAGTAGGGAAGTGGCAGAGGAATGCTTTAAGATTGCTGGTGAGGACTAGTAAGCCAAAAAGGTCCTACAGAATATTAGGTCTTTGCAACAACAATAAACTGACATTAATTTTTCAGATGTCCAGTGTCCAGGCCTATTTTCAGGTACTGTTCTCCTTTCCTTGCCACCACAGAAAGTGGCATCAAACTGGAACTGCCTGTGGGGAGCAGTGATAGAGGTGATCCCCAGCAGTGTGTGGACAACTTTACACTCCATTTTCCTGGGACTCAAACCCAGGAAAGTGAAAGGACATCTTTTCCTTCTCCCCTCAGTGCATAAACCACACATTTTTCTGAGCTCAAATGTAAAGCCTGTTAACAGTTTGCCATTTCCCTTTCCTCCTCCATCTCTTCAATCTTTCTCTCTCTTGCACTTCTTTCTCCTAAACATTTTCCTGTCTGCAATCATCTCATGCATTTTGATGTGTGTGGGTGCATGCACACATTTGTGTGCAAAAAAAACAAAGTTGGAGGAAAAAAGATGAAAATATACCAACAAGCAAGACTCTGTCCAACAGCCTTGGAAGGTTAATGGTGGAAGAAGAGACTAACCTGAGGAGGGAGGAGGACAAGGACAGAGAAGGGACTCCTGAGGACTCCAGAGGAAGGAAGATGAGAGATGAGGGAGCTCTAAGAAGCAGGGGGAACAGGACAGGACATACTTGCTGAACTAACTTACCCAGTCTTCCTGTTCAACAGCCTGTGCTGTTTTGCCAATACTTCCAGGATCTGCTTTACTTACAAGGAATCAGCCTTCACATATATACTATTATTTGTTACCTTTACTAATTTCCTTTAAACTATTCCTGTTTGAAGTTATCCAACATGATTTTAGAAGAATATTAGAGATGGCTTTAAAATTTCATTTTACCTTTTCTTGTAGTCATTTCCCTTCCCTCACTTCAGTAGTTCAAAACACGAAAGCAGAAGATCGTTTGTTCAAACCACTATGTTTTTCATCCTAGGATGCCTTTAACTGTGATTGAGTTTTGAAAAAAACTTTGACAGACACAGTTATCTCAGAATTCTTATCCTGTGGAATATCTCAGAAATGTGCCTGCATACTGATCTGGCTTAGTTTCTTTGCCCTCTGTACATCCTCTGTACCCCCAGCTGGTCCCTGTTTGCATCTGGAAAGGCAGCAGAAGAAAAAGTAGTAGAAAAAAGCATGACAGGTATCATCAAGTCTATAATCTGATGCAATGGAGTTGTACAGGAAACCTTAAAAAAAAAAACCTGAAGAAATCCAATTCCAGTCATTTCCACACATGATTTTTTCCATAATGCTTATTTTTCTCCACAGAATGTTATTTCCTATATTTTCAGTAGAAGTTAATCCATCAAACTAATACAAAAAAGGCTTTTTCAGTGTCTCTTGACCTTAGATCATGACCACACTGAGTTGAACACAACAGCAATTTATATTATTTTCCAAATGCCTTTATGCAGCAAGGACTATTCAGGATTGCTGAACCTTGGATATTTGTGGTAATCTGTGCGCTTGGGGAATACTTTAAGAACTATAGTCAATCTAACTTCTACATGCAATCAATACTAAGATTTTAAATAGCTCCTACTGTATGAAAGTGACTTTACGCAATCCAAAAATGGAACAAAACCAAAAAAAAAAAATCAGGATTTAACAAAGATAAAAAGCTGTATAAGACAGCTGTACATGCCCACTTCAGTGAATAAAAGAAATGTTACACATCAGAAAACAAGCAATATTGAAGAATATTAAAGTGTAAATTTCCCTAGTACCAATGAACCAACCTTTTCCCCTACTCCTTTTAATTCAGAAATACATGAAGTATGTAATTATCAGAAGCCAAAAGAACTGAGGCTTGCCCAGTCTCTCAAAGTTTGGTTACAAGGGTACCCTTGAGCCAGTCCAGCCCACCAAAACCCAGTCTTCTCTCCATGTCACAACCTACTACTTGCCTTCTCTTAATCTAGAGATCACAGAAGCCAGGCAATGAATCCTGTAGTTTAACTGATTTGACTGAAAATTAACCCTGCAATAAAACTAGTAACTGGAAAGATCCCTGGCTTGCAATGTGCTCATGGGATCTTTGGATTCAAAACAGAGGAAGGACAGGAAAACACTACATCCCTGTTATTTCCTTAAAGGGGAATCTTGTTCATTGTGCTTGGCTGCTTATATACTTGCATCAACCTGCAGGACTGGGTGAAGAATGAGCTTTGAAGGAGATTAGATGCAGAGGATACAAAGACGGGTTTGGATGCAGAGCTCCCAAATGACAAAGGGCCACTGGGTCCTACTACGATCCCTTACTTTTTGTTGTTTGAATTCTCCAAGCTTCAGCCTAATCTAAATCCATAAAGCCCAGTTTGTCCACATTTAATGCCCTCCATTTTTTTAAGGTGTTTGGCATTAAGAAATAGATTTGTTAAAAAAAAAGCAACAAAACAAATAAAACATTAAGAAACCACAAAAAACAACCCTGGAGAGACTAAATATCCAATACCGCTTTTGACTTAAATGCTTCAGTTAAGGAAATAACTAAATAAAGAAATACTAAGAACATAGGAGATGATTCCCGGTTTTCACCACAAAATACAAAGGTTGGAAGGGCAAATCTTGTACTCATCCTAAATTATTAATGACAATTCTTCCCAGTTTTCTGCAATACATACATATATAAAAATTTAAATAAGGATTGTCTGCATTGTTTTCTACTCATTTGTTCTACAAAAGCTTTTTGACTTACATGAGGTGCAGAAGGAAAAACTAATTAGTATATTTAATCTGTGAACCCTACTTTCAGAATGGCTTTGCCACTGTTTTTATACACCCTTTAGGTATAACATCAGTGAAATGAAAAATCCCACCAGTCTACAACTTTTGAAAACTCAAGACAGTCTCTAAGGAAAAGTATTAGTGCATGAAATTAAACTACATACAGAATTGTTCCACTTGAAATATTTGAGCATTACTTATTTTATTTGTGATAATGCAGTTTCTTCAGATTTGCAGTAAACTAAATACTGGCCAAAGAACAAAAGGCGTGAAAACTGATTGACTAAGATTACCGACATTTTCTGTACGTCCAAACTGAAATCCTGCTTTCCGAAACGATTTTTTTCACAGTGCAACTATGATTTCTTCAATGGTCAGTCTCCAGCTGAACTAACTGAATATTAACCACTTACAGATTTTGGACCCGATATTCAACTGACATCAATTGAGGTTTGTTTCAGCGAGTTCGCTGCATCTATTTAAATCAGCACAGCCCAGTCTGTCTTTCTGAACCCTAAGTGCAGTGACATTTCAAATTCAACTTTTTAATAAGTGACCACAGTCTACACCAATGTGAATCTAGGATGTGTCTATATTGTAAAGCTACTCTCTACTACGCTTCTGCCTTAATCTGTTGAGTGACAGATTAGCTGATATAATTTAAAAGAAAAAAAAAAAACAAGAAAAAAGAAAAATATATCTTCTGAATGGAAAACAGGTAAGAATTTATAGTGGCCAAGACTGTTAGGGGACTGGAGTCAAATAGCTTGGTACCTAGTCCCAAATAGACTAATACAATATTTGAACATTATTCTCCCCCCCATCCACACCAAATTATCATTTTATTGTCGGCTTTTGGTTACAATACTTACAAGGTCAAAAATCTCAACACAGGACTAAATTCCTCCTCTCTGACCATGTTTAGACTAAGCTGCTTCGTCTTGTGAAAATCCGAGCTTTTGGGGGAATGCAGAAATGTAGTGCCAGATGCTCCACAGAACTCAGAAACCTGACAGTACCCAGCCCTGGAGCTTATACATCTCCGAGCTGAGCAGGAGACAAGGAGTCATTTTATGGCTGCAAATGAGTATGCTACTTCTAGCATATTATAATCCTTTCTTGAATCTGGCACTAAATAAAACCTTACTGGGGGATACTCAGCTTCACCAGGTGTTTACAGGCCAGGTACTGAAGGCAATTACCACAGCTGCTATCATTATTAACAAGTATCATTGGCAGCTGACATTACAGCTAGCCATCACTGTTCAGTGAGCCCGAGACTACCGCGCTCATATGGCACCAGAGAGATCTGTTCTTCTGCTAACTTAAACCTAAACATTGCTCATGGCTTCATGTGCTTATTTCATCTGGAATTGCACCAGAATGTTTTTCGTACTACTCCAGCCACATGGGCATACAAGCTCTCCCTTCTGCCATCTTTTGAACTTCGAGAACGACAACCGTCTTGCACTTTCAAAGGAAAAACGCCCCTTATAATCCTGCAGCATCTCCATCTGCAACAACTGGAGATTTATCAAGGTCAAGCACAGAATAGTTTTTCTGCCTACAGGTAGCAGACTCCCCAAGGAAGTTTATCCTCTACAACAGCCCCTCATTTAAAACACAGATTTGGCAGCATTTAAGTATTTAATCAGGTGCTGATTCCACTGATTTTCTGCCCACACATACGTAAGCAGTTTTTGAAAGATAAAAAATTTTGTAATTTTGAAAATGCAATATCTGATTTCTCTTTTTGAAATAACTTTCTCTTACATAACTATAGAAAGTTTTACTTCTGGTGTCAAATTATTCAACCATACATTTATCTTTGTTTTGCAACATGTTTTAAACTGATGCATATTGAAAAGCATACAATATCTCTCCGTAAGCTTATAGTATCTCTCCTATTTTTTCAGCCAGGAAAGTAATGGTTTCTGTACATGGTTTGCCTGTGCAACAGTACAAACTGTTAGAAGTAATGCTCTGAAGCAAAAGAAGTCAGACATGAGGTCCGAGTTCAATATGCAGACCTGTTGTTGGGAAGTCAGAATAGAATAGAATAGTAATTTATTCTCTGTGCATTTCAGCTCCTGTAGCAAATCTAACAGTACTTTCCCTCCCCCATCTCTTGTCTTTTGAGATTTTCTGAAAAATGCACAACATCCAGTATGTCATGGTCTGTCACTGTGAGGCTACAATAATAAAAGCATAAATGAGTGGTATATATAGCATATTTGCTGTACAGAGTAGCTGAGCAGCAGGTTAATTACCTAATGCAAAATCTAAAGCTCCTGTAACAGTTTCAGGCACAAGAAAAGATCCATTGCATTCACAAGTAGCCTGAATCGCAAGTCAACAGCTCAATGCAGTGCTCCCTCATAGTATAAAGTTATAAAAAAAAACATTGGGAGTTTTAATAAATGGTTCAGTGCCTGATCCAATTGAACACTTGCCTGAAAGCAGCTTCTTATTGACTGCCCTGATTTACAAAGTGACTGCTGTAGTTGTCCACACTGCCAGGTGCATGTTTCATGCAGTGGCCACAAACCTGTACTTCAAAGCTACAGTATTTTACAGCAGTTATGTCAAACGCATAGCCTCACTGCATTAATTTTGCAAGTTTATCCACATTATCTTAACTCTGAAAATATTGAAGACAGGTTTTACTATTGAGGACAATGTTTCCATAAGGACATGGTTTAAAACTATGGTAATACAGATGTATAGAACACACTGAATATTTTTTCTCTAACAGTTAAATTATATTGAATCAGCTGGTAGCTGAATATTCAGGAAAGAAAATACTTGAATAAAATACACACGATATCTCACTCTGGAGCGGTACCATCAACATGAAATGTCATCTATAGTTATCAATATTAATGAAAATTAGCAATAATTAGTCAAGAACATCCATTCAAAGGTTAAAAAGTGGTTTTGCATGAATACATTATGGCCCAAACTATTTCTCCTAGGAAAAAACTAGGAACTTCGGATTAAAGTACTTGTTTCACATACTAAAGGCAATATAACCCGGGGGGAGGGGGGGGAAACCCAACAACAACACAAAAATTATGTCAATTGAATGTACCTTCAGCGAGTTCCACAGCCTTCAACAAGAAGTTCTTTACAAAACTCAGTATCTAACCCAGGGTAAAACATAAATCTTCATTTGAAGGAAAGAAACTGCTGCTGAGAGCACAGGATAATGCTTAGTGAGTTCAAACTCTGCCTCTTGTATCGAGGCATAGTGCAGGCCTGGACAAGGTAGCTAACACCTTGTGGAATTCATCCTTTCTATCCTGCCTTAGGCAGAAATGCATCCTCCATAGCCAAAGGACATACCAAAGCAACATACTAGTTCAGAGAAGCTGCTACCCCATTTCTGCATCTGAGAAAGCATCCTACATCTAACCTATATTACAGTACCAGGGAGCAACCTGATTGTAACCTCTCACTGCTGTCACAGACTTCTAGCTTTATATCTACAAGCCACTCACTATTGCAGAGCATACACTACCGAATGCCTTGGAAAGAAGAGGGATTTCCACCTAGTAGCTGTCCCAGCTCCCAAGGTGTGAAGATCTACCAGGCACCAGAAAAGACTAAAGCATACCTAACCAAATTTTTCCTAATAGACTTTTCATAGAAGTAGAATTCATTGAAAGAAAAAAAAAAAAAAACAAACACCAACCAAAACAAAAAAACATACAAAAAAACCCCACCACAAAACGCAAACAAACAAAACAACAGAAAAAACGGAATCACACAAGCTTGCCACTCCTGAAACTGCCTAGTTATGTTCAGATAAGATACATATGTGCATTGATATAGTGGAGCTCTCACAGCAGATAAGGCTCTTGACAAAGGCTGTGAGAAATAAGCACACTGGTAACACTCTGCGCACCTCGCGAGTTCCTGAACACAGTTCAAGAGATAACATCCAACTGGGCTCTCAAACAAAATTGCTCCAGTCAAGAAACCTTTCCTCATAGCAAACAGCTTCACAAACAGCACTGCAAATTCAGAATGTTTGTCCCTGGTGGAACAGCCTGAGCCTCAACTTTTGTTTGAGCTGCACCTCATTGCTTTTGGCCCTTCCTTTTCAGAGCAACATCAGTCCAGTTTTGGAAATACAACGTACTTGAATTTTCTGTTCATTGCTCATACATGGAGGTTGAGGTGGGAGAGGAAAATGAAGGAAAAGGCTCTGCTTTCCTCAGCATAGAGTTGCACAAAGCAACTGTCAAAGGAATCATTCCAGAGTAAATTTTGATTTCCAAGAGAAGTCCAAATTGAAAGCTAAGTCCTGGTTTGCTTGATTAAGTCTCAGGCCCAGGAACAAGGGACCGGTTCTATCAGACTGCCCTGGCTGTGTCTCTGCATACACGGCTGTACCGTGAGCATGCTGCTGGGCTGTGAATCTCTCCTGAAGTGGAGTCACCTTGTACCTAGATGACATCAGCTGTAACAGTGCACGCTGCTTTTATTACAGCCTTTCAAGGATAGTAGAAAAGAGCATGAATTTGGATGAGCAGCATCTGAATTACAATCTGAGCAGGCCTGCTGGCATGTTACAACCATGAGTTTTATAGCTGCTTGTTTCCTCACTTATTCAAACAGATAAAATTTACTCATTTATTAATTAAAGGATTCCTGTTACTGCTTCCCCATGAACAGTCTTATTCTCTCATGTACCTACAGAGACCTTGAATAAATAAGCTTTGCTCAAGTACCTAAAAGAGGAAGAAAACTTGTATTTCCCAATTGATATGCAAGGCACATTGCCTCTTGGTAAAAAAAAAAAAAAAAAAGAAAA
>NW_009218131.1:0-205 GCF_000690835.1 Fulmarus glacialis | reverse complement strand
GCGCTATTTTCCAGAGATTTCTGAAAAATCTCCATGCGAGTTTCACCAATTCCTTTCTAAACCGTGGGCAAATCCACCAGTCTTCCCTGACTCACGGAGAAAGACAGCCAAAGCTGAGCTAGAACCCCCTCGCTGCAGGAAGAAGAAAGCATCTTTCTTCATTCTGTGAAAAAAACCCAAAACAAAACTAACCAAAAAAACACCT
>NW_009218130.1:0-10920 GCF_000690835.1 Fulmarus glacialis | reverse complement strand
GGTCATTTTATTAACGGGCGTGTTTACATTCAGACGCTCCTGAGCAGAGACGTTCATTCCAAGGACCTGGAGCAGCTCCGATGCACAGCAGAGAGAGTTCAGGTGCTGCATTTTATCCCCCACCACCACGCTCTGTTATCCAGCGATGGCTCAATCAAAAAACTATTTATCCCAGGTCTCAGACATAAAAAATAACTATTTACCCCAGGTCTCTGCAGCCCCACTACAGAAAGCAGGCTGAGAGCTCGGCAAAGTAAGCATCTATAAGCCACCCACCACAACAGGTTTCTTCCAGAAGTTACAGCCAAAACCGCAGCCAAAGCAGAACGCTGAAGGAAGACACCTCTAGCCCAGAGCACCCTACCCTCATCCTCCCCCAGCACCACGTATTCGCGCTGCTGATTGCGTGTAAAATACATCTCAACAGCTTAGCTCGGGAAGCCTGCAAAGACATGCAGTGCAAACTGTGGATTATCAGGGAGGAAGATTATCCTCCTGGTGCAGGAGAAGGTGGAATCCCAATTCCAGCCTCAAAAGCAGCTCAGGGTTTTATGAACAGCTACGTCCATTGAGGTATACCACGCATTCATCAGAAATGTTTGTTAATGCATTTCATTAAGAGTGTTTTATGTCGTCTTGTCTCCATTCCCCTCCACCGCCACTCCCATAGCGGGGTTCGGGGCGCAGGCTGGGCAAACACCCTCCAGCCAGCCCTCACGGTCAGGTAAGACACACAGAACCACTTCTGCAGCCTGTCTGGCCACGATTGAGTCTAAGAAAACCAGGTGAGCTGGGACCAGATGGGCTTAAACAGACGAAGCAGATCCCAAATTTGTCAGTTCCAGTTTAGAGTCAGCAATGCTTTTGGACCCAGCTGCTCGAGCAGGATGACACACCAAAGCAGGTTTGAAACAACTGCGCTTGGGACCACTATATCTAGCTCAAAACTGGGAGATAAGCCAAACGCAAGGAGTTACGCGGCTGTTTTAAAGCCCTGGATGCTGGGACACTTTGCAGTAAGTGGATAAGTACCCTGTTTTACATTGAGGGAAAAAAGAGGCTCAGACACTCTGAAGAGCGGAGCACAGAACCCAAAACCATTAGCTGCATTTAAAAAAAAAATACACAGCTCTGTTTCAAGGTTTGCTCTACCTTTACGCATTTCAGCAGCACGGAAGCGTTAGTTAGGAGTGTGAAAAACACCACTTTTAGCCCAGACAAAGCTCTTGCAGAAAAGACACTAATATTGATGCAATGTAACTGGCAAAAAGAAGTCCTTTTACTGGTATAGCCCGTTTCTTTGAGGGACAGGATCATTCAATAGGCTCTTTTGATGCTGTGTCACCATTAAGACAGCTTGTTGTGGAAGCTCAGCTTGCAAATTGTTTCTAGCACAGGCAAGTGCTTGGCCAAGTACGTCCTTATGCTCATGCCCACGCTGGATACCTCCGACGCCATCCCTATGGTGCAGGTCACAGCACGACGGCATGGCCACGGCTGAAGCACAGAGCACAGCAAGTTCTGAGCACCAAGAGCAGCCACTAAAGAAGGAGGCAGGTCTTGCACACACTCCTTTCACCTTCAGTCCTATTCAGCGTTTCGGCAACTCCAGCATTTAGATTGCGTTAGGGACCATGTAATGAACTCAAGCTCCTTTGGTGCAAAGTCCTGGGCTAAGCAATGTTGCTTTTTTTTTTTTTTTTTTTTTTTGCAAACGAAAGCACCCCTAGTACAAACAACACTTCAGAGGCAATCGTGCTACTTATGTGCTACTCAAAGGTAAGCAACCAATGTCAAAGCCCTTGGGTGATCTCAAAGGCTACCACTATAGCACAGGAGCCATAGCTAACACTTCAGTACTGGCACTTCAAACAACAGCTGCCCTATGCTGAGCCTGCCTGTTTTTTTTTTAGGGAAAGGTTTCTGAACAGGCAGCACTTATTTTCACACTGCCTACTTGGAAGAAAAACAGGAGCAAAGAGCTTTAGAAGTCTGTACCCTTGAATCCACTGACGCTGCCATAAAGTTGCTTTCTCCTTCTTTCAGAAACTCCTCCATCTGCCTATTCTCAAGCCATTTGTTAATGTTGTGACTCTCTACTACTACGCAACCTCCAATAATCTACTTTCTTCCAGAGAAAGGAGTCTCTCTGGAAGCATGATGGGGGAAGTTTCAGCCTAACTATGTAAAGTGTTTGGGAGATGCAGAAATTAAAGAACCATCTCTGTAAGGAAGGAATGTCATTGTTCAAATTCCACCAGGTAAGAAATCTCGTATTAGTTGTTAAATCACATTAGCCTTCTTGACCAATTGTGAATTTTAATACTGTATTTGGGAGAACAAGCGGGACTGGCTTTTATTGCTATTCACTTGGAAACACTGAATACAACAGCAGTTCATAAACTTTTCTATAGTACTATTTTCAAGCAGAGTTTCCCCACAGTAACTAACAACACACTGGTCTCCTGGGACACCAGCAAAATTACAAGGCTTACTGGGGTTTCCACAACTCTAATTCATATGGTGCTTAATCTGCTTGAGCCTGTTGGAAAGTCATCATCACCAGAGCTACTGAAATCATTAGTGACAATGGAACCAAGTCAGCATTTACAACAGCACAGTTTGGGGACTTTTAAGCAAATAATCCTAAATGAAAACACAGTCCTCACATGGGAGAGGTGAGAAACGTCCCTGGTAATCTGCAAGAGACTGGGCTTTGTGGCTAAGGCTAAGATTTGGCCCCAGAGCATCAGGATTCAATTTCTAGGTCTGCCTCAGACTTCCTATGGGAGTTTGGAGCCATGTCTATATAGGAAAAGCGTGTCCCATTCCTCCCACACCTTTTTTTCTTTTAAGCCTGAAGCTCCTCTGGGCTGGGTCTACTTTATCACACGTCTGTCCAATGCTCACCAAAGCAAGGTAGAGATGGGATGCTCCTTCAGTCTATGGCCATAAAAATACTAGCAGCGACTCACCTTTGCACTAATATTTTTGAAGATAGATCACACGGCACAGATCCACTGCTGGTTACAAAAAGCTGCAGGCCTCAGTTGTATTTTCCTTGCACAACATGCAGACATGCTCAGGGCAAGGCTAAGCAGCACTGTGGTGAAAAGAAATAGTGGGAGGTTTTTCTGAATTGCAGTAGCCACCCTTTAGTGGGTACAGCCTCAGCAGAGCCCACAGGGTTTCAGGCACAGGGACCAGCCCACATCTGGTGCTGGAAACTAGAGCAGAGAGCACGCTGCAACCCTGTTACACACGTACAGGAGCCCTCGGAAACTTCCAGCTCCACAGAGGCAGGTACATCAGACACAAACAGAAGCCTGAAGTGACTGAAACTGGGGTTGGTAGTAGTTAATTATTCAGACCTTAGCTGGGATCACTCAGCACTGATATCAGGGTTTCATTCTGCTAAGCGCTGTTAGAGTGCCATGTGAGGGCCACTCCCTGCCCCAAGCATCAAGACAAGAGACCTTTTAAAAAAGCCAAAGACTAGCTAGTGCATGGTGTTTGCTTTTATTCTCACAGAGAAAATTGTACCAAGGCTAATCAAGCAACTTCTTCCTAAGACGTGATCAACAGGAAGAAAACTTCCTTCTCAGCTTTGCCAGGCCAACAAAATGCTGACCACCCCTTTCTCAGCTGGAAGTGGAGGTGATGCCCTTGCAGTTGCTTTCCACCAGACACAGAGGAGAGTGAAAAAATACACAAGTCATTTTACAGGCACTTGCAGACCCTTGATGATACAAAAGCAGACAGTGGTGTCCAACCTGGACTGACTCCCAACGATCACTTCAACTCTTCTGCCCTCCTGAAACAAATGAGGTGATACACCACAGGTAGTGCCAAGCACACAGCTAGTGAAACAGACGGTACACTTTGGAGGAGGTCTCTTTCCACTGTGTCTGTGGACGCCTTTCTCCACCAGGCTTCCCTGCACCATAGTGAACAACAGCTTTGACCAGCAAGCAGCAAATGTACCACCTGCAACACCTCTGACCAGCCCTGACCTCTGCCATCTTGCCATCCCAGCCAGGTCTTTGGCAAAACACTACATGCTTCACAGTCCACTGCAGAACAGCAGCCCACAAGCGAAAGGGGACTGTCAGTCTATGTGTGTACAGTTTATCCAGCCCAGCAGGGACAGAGTAAAACCTGCTTACGCGTCTCTCCAGCCAGGTTAGCTAAGTCCCACGTGCCTTCTCAGAATACCCAGCTTATCTGAAGGAGATGAAGAACAACATGCACGCCAAGACCTCAGCACATCTAAAAGACCCTCCAGGAAAGCAGCGTGTAACCACCCAAGGGAAGCAATAACCATTTAAACTCACTCAGCAAATGACCTGGTTTGTGTAATTTATGTTGACTGCACCCCAGCTGTTAGCACATTATTGCTCCCCCCCGTCACGTAGGGGTCTTCCTGCTGTCTTTCATGGTAAAGACAGCACATTATTTAGGGGTGGACAGAAGGGTGGATCTTTCCAGCAATCTTGCCTCGAGATTGGAAAGAAGGGTCACAGTGGTTCATGGATACAGTTGCAGGCTACAAACCCAAACATGCTGAATTGCTATAAGCTTTTATATCCACCCTACTTCAAGAACCAAAAGCAATTGGTGCTGCAGTCCACCAGCAGAAAAACTTTGGCTTTGATATGCCCTGTGGCTATAAGTCACACTTAACACTCATGTTCGGCTCCAGTTCAGGCAGGAGAGCTGGTCTGATGACTCTCTCAGGACAAGGCATAACACACATAGAGCGAAGAATGGAGTGAGGAAAACCTGTGTGTGAAACTTAACAAACACAGGGTCATCTTGAGCACCATGTATTTGAGGAAGAAGGAGAAGGGACCAGAGCAGCCCAGCAGGGAAGGATTCAGCCCCTGAGCTATAACACTTTCAGTTGTTCCACTGGCTCTATCCACAGATATGGACATGCCACTGAAATGCAGGACTGGCTACAGAGAAGCTAACCAGCCTTTGTCCTCTGCTTTATAACAGTAACCTGCTATAAGCCTGACCAGAGACAGACATGAAATCCCTTCTATCTCTAGACAGCAGCCCCTAAGCTGTTGAAGCAATTGGGTGTGTTTAGACTGAACGTTGCAGAGCTGTGAGGGAGATCCATAGCTATCAACCAGGGCCAAGCAACATTCATGGATATTAGCTTTGAAGTAGAACAGGCACAGCAGCAGAAGGCCAGACCAGGGTTAGATGCATCCTCTCAGCTGTGCCACTGGCTGTGCTGGTCCCAGAGCTGGTGGGCTGAGCACTAGGGAATAGGGCAATACTGTGCTGAACAGCTCCTCAAAAGCACCATCATCATGTAAAAGACCCTTCCAAATCCTGCCAAAACAAAAGCTTATGACAACATCAGACAGGCTGCTCTCTACCTCACCCACACAGCCAGTACCTGCCCAGCCCTGCATCCAGCTCCCTGGGAGCCATGAGGAACCCAGGAGGCTCTGCTGCTGCAGGACCAAATTGTTCCCAAAGACTTACAAAGAATCCCACTCCGCAACAAGCTTCAGCTGCACTTTAAATGATTTAATAAGAGGTGATGATTTTTGAAGCATCTATATCAGTGAATCAAACTTGTGTGTTTTTTGGTTCTGTTCCAGTTCAGGTTCAGCAATTCTCAGCTGATCCAGTTAAGACCAGTAGTGGTCTAAACTGATTCATATTGGAAGCTACAATATTTTCAAACAAAAAGGACTGTGTACTAAAGGCAGGAAGCTACAGCCAGGCCAGAAACACTACTCCACTCTCCTCTGTCCAGGACAGCTTGAGGTCCTAGCTGAGCCCGGCAGCTTCTCAGGGGATTGAGGAGCTGGAGAACTACATCGGGAATGCGACGGGCATGACAAGGCACGAGGGGTCTCAAGCTTCCATGGATCTGCTTCCCTCTTAAATCTGTGCCTGGGCATGTCCTGCTCACCGGCAGGACACAGAGGCAGGCATATGTGCTTCTGCTGCCCTAACCAGGGAGCTACCATTGGGCTGATGGGAGCCCAGTAAGAACAGACTATGCCTCACCAAAGGAGGACTGGAAAACCTGTCCCACTAGGAGCAATTTAGCCAGGGCTCATTTTCAGAACAAAAGCTCTCGAAAAGGTTTTGCAAAGCCACCCAGTCCAACCCAGCAGCATGGAGCGGGAACAGGCGCTCTAGCCGCACATGCTCGCACAATACTTTGTGGAGGGAGACCACAATACAACATTCCCTGTGCTGAATGACTTCCTGCTCAGGAACGTCAGGTTTTAGTCAAAGCATTCTTTTAAACCGGCAACTTGAATGTTTCTGGCTTAGAAAAAAAAGGAGAGATCAAAGAAACAAGCAGCAAATTCCAAATGTGTTTCTTTGACTCACTGGCTTACCGTTTTAGGGAAAAGCCTGTAGCAAGTTTTGTAGCAATCTGTTTCTACGTTGACATTCATAATGTGGTTTGACTGAGGATACCCCTCCACACACCCCCTAAAATAGGCACAGCTACATCAGCTAAAAATATGCTTGTATTTACCAGAGTAGAGCTTAACAATATGAACAGCCCCTGCAGGAACTGTACCTGCTCAGGTACATTACTTCTGTGAGCAGAGAGAGATTTGTGTAGCCAAGTTCCAGGGTACTACAGCAGCCAGGGCATTTTAGCAATGGGAGATGTCTCAACCCTTAGCTTCTCCCTGGTCCTGCTATTGCCGCTCACTCAGGGTGATCAATCCTGCTTCAAAGGCACTCAGTGCCCAGTTTTTAACTCTGTCTCTCTACTGGAATCACAAGTATGGTGACCAGATGCACGGCTGGTAGAGCTAGTAATCCTCCAGAAATTGAACTCAGGCCAACCAATTTATCTGAGGAAATTTTAGCTTCCAGCCGCCACACTGACATGTTACAATCCCAACAATCAACAGGCCTAGACTTAAGTCACGGTACTCTAGGTCTATATTGGTTCAACACAAAAAATGGAGCTCTGGAGAGGACAGGAAAAGTGGGTTCAAGCCATGAACATCAGAAGACACACAAAAAAATGTCTAAACATAGAGCTGGTCACACAGCAACAAAAACCAGGACTCCCACAAAACAGAAGTTGTTTTTAAAAAGCAGCAACAAAACCAAACACTACATCCAATTTGTCAACCTTAAGCTTTACTTAAAGAGCTCCTGTTCCTTCCCCTTTTTTTTTTTTTTTTTTTAAATATGCATGATTATGTATTGGTTCCTGTAGAGATCTCCTGGGGCTGCACAGTAAAACCACGCATTAATTATAGGCAAGGAATAAGTCCTAATAAAAGTCACAAAACAAGTTCTCTCTTGTACAGCTCCCAAGTAACACACTGCATGTCCTGCACAGCCCTCATGCAAAATATCTGTACTTACCCACACTCCCCCTTCCAGAGCAATGCACAAACAGGTCTCTGCGGAGCCAGCCTCCCACAGCCTGCCCACGTCCAGCCCAGCATTACATGGCTGCTTCACTGAAAGGAGCCAATTTTCACAGGGCTTCTCTTCAGCATGACGAACTGCCCAAGGGGTCTGTCCCTAACCACTGAGACAGCCTGGCAAGCCTCACACCACCGAAGGGTGGTTGAGGAAAGAGCAGGGACACCATGGACGCTTTCCACTGGAGGGGAAAATCACAGCTCATGGAAGTCAAGGCAGCGCCACTGAGGGTGCTTGTCCATCTTAAATTGAGCAGTGCAATTTGGTTGCACTAAAAGCTTGAGGGACTCAGAGGAACCACAGGGCTGCTCTTCACCTGCGTCTGCACATACAAAGCACAATACCACCTTTCAGGCATTAATCTAGGGCAACAGACCTGCTCCATCTTAGTAACCAAACAGCATTCAGCAGAGATGACCAGCCAAAGCCACCAGCTTCATAGGCCCTTCCATACTTCCATGTGACTGGAGTCACATGCATCTCTTGGAGCAGTGATTTCTCAAGAAGTCCGAGAGACAAAGACGCCTGAAAAACCCTCCCTGAGGGTCAGCAAAGATCATTCAGGAGCGATGTGTATGATGCTCAATTTCAGTCCCAAGGGATTTACACTCACACCAAATAGCAGACAGAGGATCTGTGTATTGTTATTTTAGAAAAGTAGAGCTGCTTCTCACCTTGGAAGGCAGAGGAGCACACACATTGCAGAGGGAGCATCTCCACAGATACCCAACATGTGGCAGATCTTTGGTAAGGGACCCACTCCTTTCTGCCTTGCACACTCCAGCTGTCCCACTGAAGGCAAGCCGTAACTCATTCGGGGGAAATTCAGAGCAGATCGCTTCAGGAAACCAACACCAGCACCTAAGTCCTCATCAGACAAACTGCTTCTACCAGCAAACTCCCCAGCAGTTCCTTTGCATCTCACTGATTAACTGCTCTTACTAATAAGATACACAAAATCCAGCCCTCAAACCCTAATTTGATGGTGTGGAATGAATCCATGATATCCCCAAGGGATCAGACAGCCCCGGCTGCACACTGGGAGACAACACAAGGGATACAACGGAGCTCTTCCAAAAGGCACGTGCAAGGAAAACAAAATGAAACAGGTACCAGAGAAGACTCAGGGTATGTAGCAGCAGGTCCCAGCCCCGAAAAGGAGTGTGCAGACCTCAGCTCCTATTCACAGAGACAGAATCCAATGCCCACTGTACATGGTGGTACAGGTGGCTTTTGGCTCTTTTGACAGGGGTCTCTGCAGAACACAGATCAACAAACTGCCCTTCAGCAACAGCTACAAAGCACGTTTCACTGGCAGTCCACAGGCTGCATTAAATGCAGCACACGCATGCACATGCACACACCGAGGTCACACACGACACCAAGGACTCTCCTCTAGACAGCTTTGAGGAAGCCGAGCAGGTTTTTCTCTTGCTTGGCAAGAGAAGAATATTGTGTTCCTTGGTATTGAACAGCCATCTCGGGGAAACCGACCTGAACCAGAGTTCTGAGAACAGGATTTCATGCTGGGGATAGGCCATTTAGGTAAGGTGTCATTTATTTCCCTTGAAGTTTTACACACACTCTTCACTCCAAGAGACAAATTTTGAAGCACTACTGTTTTGAGACCAATGAATGCATTTTGCAGTCATGGATTATAAGCCTTTCCTATTTATTAGTGAGTCTTCACAAGGGGGGAGGGATTAAGCTTGCTATTTATGGAGAGAGCGAGCTACGCAAAGGCTGAGTGATTTGCCCAGGGTTACAAGTGAATCAGTGGCAGGGACAGAACGAGGTGCCCTGACTCAGAGGCGCCTGCTGTCAGCACACGGCAATGCCACCCAGCTCCTGTTCTCCCTGCAGCCGGGGTTAAGTCATCCTCCTCTCCTCATGACACCAGTCAATTCCCAGTGAGTGACTGTCTGTCAGGAATTCTCCACAACACCAAGAAGAATGATGGATTTTTCAGGTAGCAGCAATTATACCCCAGACAAGACATCCCCAAGGGAAGGGGGTCTGAGGCACACAGAGGAGGAACACGGAGGAAGGCGCATCCAGGCCTGTGGAACGCAGACCCCATCTGAACAGTCACCTCCGAGACACGTCTCGCATCCTCCATCTTTCAGACCATCCTACCCTTCCCCACATGCTCACAGAACACTCCCTTGCGGGGCTGAGAGCAATTGCTTACAGAGAAGAACAGGTCTTTGTGTATCGTTAGCTGCCGGTAATGCAAGTTAGCAGTTGGAAACATGGAGGAAGAAGCAGCATTGTATTTCTCCTGTCAGTCATCTGTAACAACTCCACACACCACAGTGTGAGAAATCCCTAAAGCTTTCTGATACAGACTGGGTACACACCACACAAGCAAAAAGAGTGTGTTTCAGAAGAGGGACCTGGGCTTTAGGAAGGATCTGCAGCACAGTAAAGATCCCAACTAAAAGACAGACTACAGTCACGTATCAGTTGCTCTGCATCACTCTACAGTTACACCAGGTCTCCCAAAGCAGTATTGTTAGTACAGATGACACCTAAGGCAACAAAATTAAAGCATGTTGGCCGCACCACACAGCACTCACCTTGCTGCCTATATCTTCACGCTTGTTCCCAGGCTTGCTTCTCCTCAGCTTAATGGAAGGGGAGCGAAGCAGATTTTTGATCCGACTTGTTATTGTAGACCCTTCGACCGACATCATCTCCAGGTGCCAAGAGGGTATTCACCCCACACACAAACTGCCTGGGGAACGAGCCCAGGTTTGAGGCAGGAATACCGATGTGCTTAGCTTTGCTTACGCTGGTTCACATATCTCTCAGCGATTCTGCTCGGGAACTCCACTCCTGTTACACTGCAAAGCTATTCACAGAGGCTGGCAGACTTTCCTTTTGCAGATTCCAGAGGATCAAATCAGCAGTAATCTAAACTGAAAGATGCACCCATGGGTCAACACAACATTCGCAATAAATTCTAGCCTCATTCTTTGCAAGAAATGACAAATGCAAGAGTTTATGATAAGAGTGCAGTATTACTTATTCTCAGAGGCTTCCACAAAAATTATCATCCTTTTAGTATCAATTAGCACATCTAAACCAATTCCCAGATCCAAAATTTGGATGTTCTACACTTCAGACAAAGACAAAAATTCCCACCATTGCAGGCCATTACCGGGGTCCATCCAGCCCCTTGCTTTTGCTCCACACACACCCATTCCACCTTAGGCTTCACAGTCTGGAAAGCACAACGCTGTACTTGATTATTAAACACCAAGTCGCAGAAGCACACCGAGAATAAACACGAGGGAGTTTTTAACTCCCACAAATTTAGCTCTGCTTTAAGTACACTTACATAAAGTGTCTGATATCTGATAATAAAGGAAGATAATATCTCACATCCCCGCAACCCCTATTTTATAAAGGGGATCAACGAGGAACTGTAACGGCTGCCAACGATTACAGCCCCCCCGCCAACACCTTCACCTTTCCCGA
>NW_009218129.1:656-1106 GCF_000690835.1 Fulmarus glacialis | reverse complement strand
CACCGGGCGTGTGTTTGCTGTGCTGCCCCCAGGAAGGTGTCCCCACCCCCTCCTCCCCCGGGTACTCCAAATGTCCTTCCCACTGCCAATTTATTTCTGTTTTATTTATTTTTGTGGGTTTTTTGCCAGGCTGAGCCATGTCCCATCGACTGCCTTGGATGGGGGTGTCCGTGCCTCCCCTGTGCCCCCCAATTTTTTGGGGTCCTGCTCGGGACGCAGCATCCCACCGGCTGCCGATGCGCGGGCGCCTCCTGGGTGCCGGAATGGGACAGCCCCTGGGAAAAATGCCCTGTGGGGTTTTAAAAAAACACGATTATTTTTACAGCAATTTTCCATCTATTTTAGGGTAGGAAGGAAAATGTCGAGGGGAATCTCTTTTTATTATTATAATTTGAGCCTTTAGGGTAACTCTGCTTTTAACACACAGCTTTGAAAGTCCCGTCTGATGGC
>NW_009218129.1:0-489 GCF_000690835.1 Fulmarus glacialis | reverse complement strand
CACAGCGGCTGGGGCTCCGGGTGCCGGGGATAGGGATGGCTCCGGACCCGCTGGTGGATTGAATTCCAGCTTCTCCCCCATAATAAGGAAAATTTTCCAGCTGTACATTGCTTCCATCCACACCTGGATATTTGAAGGCATAAAACAGGATGGTTCCATGCAGCAAGATGGAAAATCCCCTCTCGGTGATAGGGGGTGAGGTGGACCCCGAAACCTGTGACCAGCTCCTTAAATATATGGCATTAAATATGTGCTGGCCAGAAATATATTGCATATATGGCATTAAATACGTGCTGGCCAGAAAGCGTCTTAAATCGCGGGCTGCAAAATATGTCGGCTAAATAAATTTTTTGCTGGTGGATTAATGGGGTGTTTTGGAGCCAGGCAGCTACTTGCTTATTTTAAATTTTTGAAGATTATTTTTAAGAAAAAAAGGGGGAAATCAGCCCGAGAGAGAGCTCTCCTCCTATTTCTGACAGGCACCGCTCT
>NW_009218128.1:316-2810 GCF_000690835.1 Fulmarus glacialis | reverse complement strand
CCCCCCCCCCAAAAAAAAGCCCCTTTCAACCTTTTGCATATTAAAGGCACTAAAAGAAAGTCGCTGGGTGATTATTAATAATCATAGGGCTGATATTGCTATTAATACTGATAGCCAGCTGCCCTTCCCTGGCTCTTCCTGGGGAGTGTTGGGCTCTGGCTGCTTGGCTGGGTGCAGGGAGGTGTGTGTCAAGCTCATTCACAAAAGAGACCTTTCCAGTTTCCTAAAAGGTGATTCTGGATGGCGAGTCCTGGTGGGCAGCTCCATTTTATAAAAAAAAAAATCTATTTTCCTATGAAAGGTGCATTGTTCACCATAAAATCCTCTCCAGCCTTTCTCCTTCTCCCCATTCCTTTTTCTTTCTTCCTTTCTCTTTCCTTCTTCCTTTCTTCCCAGCTCCATTTTATAAAAAAAAAATCTATTTTCCTATGAAAGGTGCATTGTTCACCATAAAATCCTCTCCAGCCTTTCTCCTTCTCCCCATTCCTTTTTCTTTCTTCCTTTCTCTTTCCTTCTTCCTTTCTTCCTTTTCTTTCTTTCCTTTCTTTCTGTCTTTCCTTCATTCATTCTTTCTTTCTGCCTCTCTCTCTTTCTTTCTGCCTCTCTTTCTCTCCTTCTTTCTATCTCTCTTTCTTTCTCTCTTTCTCTCACTCTTTCTCCCTTTCTTTCTTTTCCTCAAAATGCCCAACTTTTGTTTCCTTTTCCAAATGCTGTTCCCCAAAATACAGACTCAGGGTCCTCCTATTTGTTAATATTTAAGCCCTGAGAATTTGAATTTTCTCTTAAATCCCCTCTCTTTCGGTTAGGGCTGTGTGTCTGTAAAGCACAGACAGACAGAGATGGATATTTGCCTGGGCAAACACAGAGATTGTATTTGAAACAACTCGAGGTGGACATTTGCAGCAATAGCCCAAAAAGAAAGAAAGAGGACTGAGGTATGTGCAGCTGAGCCCCTGCCCTTCCTTCTGCACGTCCTTTCTTAATGAGAAAAACAATCTATTTGCAAGGAAAAAAAAAAAAAAGCTCCAGTTTGAAATGATTGCATCCTTGAGACTACCTCTAGGTCAAAGCTTAGATAAATAACGTGTTTTCCTCTGCGTCTATCTCCCAGCCTCTGGGCCACATCCTCTCTACATTAGCCAGAACTCCTTTCTATTTTCTTCTTTTTTTTGTTGTTGTTGTTAAATTTTGCTGGGGGCAGGGGGGAAAACTTTGGGGCTCTGATTGTCCGTAAAATTAACACTAACCTTCACATGTTTTGAATTAACAAGGCTTCTAGACAACCTTGGTCCTTAGGTGGGGGAAACTTGTACTTTGAAGTATTTCGGTTTCTGTGCAATTATCTGGACTTCACATGAGCAAAGTTCCATTCAGCCCCAAATATTTTGAATTTCCCACCCCCTTTTTTTTTTTTAACCCAGGACAGCAGACTGTTCTCCTCCACCCCACCCCATAGCTCTGAGCTAAGTTTCCTTTTCTGTTTAAACTTTTATCTCTAGGCTTTAAGAAACAGATGTAAAGTATTAGTAATACTTATACAAGTTCCCACCTTTCAGGCTTCGTCTCCCAGCGGTTATGAAAGGCTATATGACATTTTAAAGAGCAGTGTATTATCAACATGCAAATAACCTCGTGGGAGCTGTATCTTATTGCCTATCCTCAAGGCAAGCAATAAAAAACAAGTTTTACTTTATTGTGATTTAAGCCTTTTGCAGGGAATCACCTTGCTGGCTCTCTAGTAACTGCTGTCTTGTTTGCTTTCAAAGGTCTTCCTAAAAAGAAGAAACATTAGCACAAAACTGCTCATTTCTTTCATATTTTACATCTACACCTCTTATATTTATATTTTTACATATATATATATGTATGCATACGTGTGTATGTGCATGTTTATATATCTAGACATATGTTTGTGCTTGTATATGCATACATATATATATATAGACAGACAGACAGACAGGCAGAGGGGAGAGAGAGAGAGAGAAAGAGAGAAAAAAAATAAAGGAAAACATTTAAGGAGGAGGAAAAAAAGGTCCTAACCGTGAGGTCTCATCCATGGGAACATGAGACTGGGAGACGAATTTTGATTTAAATGCCCTTGTCCCTCGCTAGAGTTACTGTTGGAAGACGATTTACAGTCAGGATATTGTACAACAGTCGTCTCTTGCTGAGCACCATAAAGCGATTGCCTCGGTAGAGCTTCATATCCATAGAATTTAGAAGCGTCTCCGTGACACGCCAAGGCGCATGGGTTTTGCTGGTATCCAGAGTTGGAGATGCTGGAGGTTCCGTGGTGGAAAAACTCTTGGACGTGGTGTGAAGGGTGCTGGAAGGTGGGAGCAGTAGTGCCCGGACCATACACGAGAGCATGGCTCCTGCTAACACTTTGTGGAAATCTGCAGTCGTAGTAAGTTGGCTCCAGCGATTCACCGCCTTTGTACTTGGAAAAGAGAGGATTTACAAAGTAGGAACTCATGACCCTCGCATGCAAAAA
>NW_009218128.1:0-205 GCF_000690835.1 Fulmarus glacialis | reverse complement strand
GCTTGTTAGTTGTTTTTTTTTTTTTTTTAATGCGATCTCAAAGGCGTTTCATGGTGCCTCTGTGTGTCTGTACGGTTGGTTCTCGGTGCTCTTGACTTCTCTTGTAATCTGTCGGTAGGTAGAGCTCTCTCTCTCAATTTCTCTGTAACTCTGCTCCTTCCCTTTAACACCACAGGCAAATTCCTCAAAATCCCGGTGGTGTGGC
>NW_009218127.1:32918-37076 GCF_000690835.1 Fulmarus glacialis | reverse complement strand
AAAAAAAAAAAAACCAACACACAACAAACAAATCAATCCCATAGTGTGGAAAGAGTTGCTGTGCATTATAATGAAGAGTTTCTTAGAAAGAGTAAAAACACAGACAAATAAGAAATGAGTAATCAGTATTTAGCCCAAACAGAAAAACATTACCACGATGAAAGAGTAGGTACTAAATATCAAACCAGTGGTCAGATGAAAAAAGCTGCAACATTTTGATGGGGAAAAATGTAGTTCAAAAAGAACTACATGTGTCTGTCTAGGAGATACATACTAGCCAAAACTGAATTCCACGTATATTGTCAAAGCATAATCACCTCCCAATCTAAACTGGTCATTCTCTGGCTTTAGCAGGCTCATTCTGAACAATAGTGTTTCAAGCAGTGTTGACATTTGGAGAGTCAATGATGGTATCTGAAATGCAGCACAAGTGTAATCCATGAAGTATCCTGCAGCCCTGACACCCAGTTATGTTAATTCTCTCCCTGCCAGTGCTACCAGGTTTTCTTTCAAGGGGAAACAGACTGTAGGAGAGAGACTCTGATGTCCGGGTCTTGTCACAGCATGCGTTCAGGAAATGTCCTCAGCCCTGCAGATTCAACACATCCAGTGGATATTGGAGAATGAACCTTACAAAGCTGGTCTGTATCATGGATACAGATCTTTTCAATGGTGGGCACTGTAAGTGTGATGCAGAGTTCCTCAGACTTTTTTTTTCTTTCTTAGTCAATGTAATGTTTGTCATGTTTCAAGACTCTCAAAG
Source organism: Fulmarus glacialis (assembly GCF_000690835.1). Classification (NCBI taxonomy): domain Eukaryota; kingdom Metazoa; phylum Chordata; class Aves; order Procellariiformes; family Procellariidae; genus Fulmarus; species Fulmarus glacialis. The sequence continues at coordinate 36,313 of NW_009218127.1, read as the reverse complement.
TTGTATTATCCCAAGGCAGTTCAATGTTATTTCTGTATCACTGTTCCTAGTCAGATAGCAATATCTCTGCTAACTGTCATGAAACTCTGCCCTCGTGCTGGAATTGTTTTGTTTTCCTCTACATCATGCTTCATCTCAGATCATGGGCTGTAATAGCATTTCACCTTGTTAGTTTGTAGGGAGAACAATAGATACTACCTAGGTGTTGTACCTAGGTGTGCTAGGCAGCACAGCAAAGACAGTACAGAGGCCCAGCACACTTAGTAGCAGCTCCAGTTTCTCTGTAGCCATCCCAGTAGAGCAGATACATGAGATGCTTTGTCAGATGGGAGTGCGTATTCTTCTCCCCTTTTCCCACTTGTTTGGCAAGTGTGAAGGACACAGACTCATTTCTTTCTACTGCCTATGAGTACATACATGCATAGTCTGTTGCTCAGTCATTAGACAGTAAGCATAACTTACACACACTAAAAATACAAAGTATGGAACCATGACTGGAATGCAAAAGGAAGGAATGTTCTTTCAGCAGGCCTTTTCTTGGGGGTTCATTGTACACTTCTTTCCTTTCTTTAGGTAGCTTAAAGCTAAAAGTAGTGTAACTTACATGTTTGGTAGCAGCAAGGTTTTCTCCTACCAATTTGTGCTGTGACACTGGAAGTTCCAGACTCATTCTAAATTCCACTAAGCTGTCACCAACAGGTTCTCTGGAGGACGTGACCAGTCACTGCTGAAGCCCACAGCAGAATCAATAAGGGCTGACAATAAACCAGCGTCTGCACCCATCAGTGTGTATTCCTTTTCCCCAAGACACAAATTCTGGGACAAAGTAAAACCTACAGCTCCTAGATATGAAGATGGAGAGCACATATTCATATACGGACAACACAGAACCTGACTACAGAGCCCTTTATCACTTGCTCTTCTCTTCCAACATCTTTTAGAGCTTTGTTTCTTCGTTTCTGGCCCAGAAAACTTGTCTAGTTAGGCACAAATGAAAATCTCACAAATATTGCATACATGCCATGCAGTTTTATACAGATAGATTGCGCTATATTTAATTCTAAAGCTTTTAAAACTGACTGCTATTCATTAGTGACTACACATTGGTACACTTCCCAGCTTGAACTGCTTAAAACCACCTGCTGGGTACTGGATTTTTTGCCGACCATCAGCATACAACTACCATTTATCTTCTTATGCAGTGCATTCTCCTATAATCAATTTACGGGTGAAATACTGTATATACATATCCAAATTAATTCTTCCTCAAGATTGGTCTTCAGATTCCACCATATGATTGCCAAAAGCTGTTCTGCTCACTATCGTTTTCTTTTTGCTAATTAATTAGAGAAAGTCACAAGAAATACCAGCTAAGTATTTTTGGGGGGCTTAATGAATGAGTCTATTAATTTAAGAAGATTTAACAATTATGCATTCTCTAATATTGATTTCCACTAAATCCTATCTGAAAATTAAGGAGATTGATAATAAAACCTTTTATTCAGTTCCACTACAATAGATCTAATGAATAAATTGGCTGCATGCACATCCTTAAAACTAGATTCATTTAGTAATAAATGGTGCAACACAAAGGAGCACATTATAATTGAAATCAAAAAAGGGGAAAAGCAGGTGTAGGCTGAACTCAGTAATATGCTAATCAAGCACAATGCAGAAAGGAAGTTTTATGTGGTGTAGATTTGTTCATAAAAATTCATAGAATAAAATTCATTTGTTCATATAGAAATTAATAGAATTTCCTTTTCAAATTGCTTTTCTTACTTTTGTGTAGCTAGCTCCTGTTTGTTGGGTTCCTCAGCCTGTTGTTTCAGGATGAAAGAAATCTCATCTACACAGCAGCATACTGTGAGCTGAATCCTCCTTGGTTAAAAAGATCACGGAATTAATTTGAGAAAAGACTCTAGTTGCTGACAACACATTTTTCTACTCCAGATTGTTTATTCCTTCCCAAAAGAGGGGCATGATTCCCAAATAATGCAGAACATGCATCATGGTCCTAAGAGAAAGGGGGCAGTATGTGAAAAAAGAACTGAAAGCAGGAAAGCTCAAATGTTCAGCCTTCTTCATCTTCCAGAATGAAAGCCATAATCAGCCCATGGAAGGCTCGTACCTGTGATAATTTATCTTCAAGTGTGGCAATCCAGTCCATTCAGGTCTTTGGGGAGTGGTCAGCACCAAACATCTCTCATAGCCCGATTGTAAATCATTCTTTTCATTGCTCTGTAAATCATATTTCACCTCACATGTCTGAGCAATCTTTGAGGATGGAGGTGAAACACTAAATCACCTTAGCATTTCCTCTCCTCAGGTGCAGAAAACAATTTAGTTCCTTCTTGAGTTGCTTCTGAGTCTTCAGTCAACAGATCTTTTTCTTTTGAATTTCTCCTTCTTTTTGACTCACTGTTCTTACGTGTCTGCTACCTCCTGACTGCACATAGGAAGTGCAGTTCAAATATCTAGTAGAAAAGATATTAAGGACCTCATTTAAAAACCCATATAAGTTAATCCATTTAAGACTCCCACTGATTTTAATAAACTTTTGATCAAGCGATGTGATTATTTAAATTAGCTTCTTAAATGTACTGTATAATGCATCCTAATTTGCTTTATTGTGTTACAATTCATCTCTTCTTGCCCAAGGGAAAAAAATACATATAAGCGAGACTCTAGACTTTTTAGACTTAGATCTGCAGAAATGTTTTCATTGTCAACATCAGAATCAGACATCAAACACCAGAAGTGCAGAACAATGAAGTATTGATTCCCAAATCATTCATTTCCATTATCGTTTTTATTTATTATTACATTATTATTAATAGAAAATGTCATAAGAAACTCTTTCGACAGTAATTCATTTAATGATAGTAATAGAGATTCCAATAATACTAAATGCATAAGGGCCATGTCACAACGGCTTATTATGGCTTGACAGTGCATATACAAGGGCCACTAAATGTTAATGTTTTGATCTCAACAGTCGCTTTGTAAAGTAAGGAAATATTACTGCCATTGCAAAGGTAGCAGAGAGAAAGTAGGTCATTTTCTGGAGCACAAAAAATATCCATGGTAGAGCCAAGATGAGAACTCAGAGAATTTTATAAGCTATTCCTAGGCTTTCACCATATAGCCACCTAGCTCTCATCATTTGATAGGCTTTAACTTCTTCAGCAGCATAAGAAAGCTGTCTCAATCACATGTACAGAATTGCATCTCACATAACTTACATAATAAAAATATTGTAATCTACAAACAAGTAAACAGATAACCTGCATCCTTAAATAAGATCTGAATTATGTACGTTAGCAAGAGAGCTGAGAGCAGCAGATAATGTATGAGATGTGGAGACTATGAAGACAGGCTGTCATGGTTTAACC
>NW_009218127.1:0-32727 GCF_000690835.1 Fulmarus glacialis | reverse complement strand
TCTCCAGGAAAGCAGGGCTCCATCACGCATAGCGGTTATTTGGGAAAACAAACGCCATCACTCCGAACGTCCCCCCCTCCTTCTTCTTCGCCCAGCCTTATATGCTGAGCATGATGTCATATGGTATGGAATAGCCCATTGGCCAGCTGGGCCAGCCGTCCCGGCCACACTCCCTCCCAGCCCCCTGCGCACCTGGCAGGGCACGGGAAAATGAAAAGTCCTTGACTAGCGTAAACATTACTTAGCAACAACTAAAACATCAGTGGGTTATCAACACTGTTCTCATACTACATCCAAAACACAGCACTATACCAGTTAATAGGAAGAAAATTAACTCCGTCCCAGCCGAAACCAGGACACAGGCCCTTCCCTACAAGTCACTCTTCTTGCCTCTTTCTTTACATCTTTGCTCCTTTCAGCCCCATTGTCATGGAAGTAGAGGCATGGACAGAGATCCAAGGACAAGAGGAGTGGGGAAAGAAGGAGCACAAAGGAAATGGAAACTGCTAAGCGTGGCTGCTGAGAAAGCAAAGGGGTGGTGAAAAGGAAGCTAGAAAAGATGAATGTCTGGGGTCCCTGTCCCAGGACATGGAGAAGCCAAAGAGTTCATAAAATCAAGCTTTGAACAACAGTGTTACGTTTACACTCGCACACATACATATAAGTTATCCTCAGCCACCCGCTCCCACAGCTGCAGCTCTCTCAGGGTGTGGGGAGGAGGGATAATTTTCTCTCTTACAGTGGCTGCAGTTATTTTAAAAAGCCTCTCCAGCACATTTACCCTTGCATTTGCATACACATATACCATGTATGCTGCTCAGTCCTACATTTTCTACAGATAAGACATGAACATACAGTAATTCTGGGGATAGTTATTTCGGTGTGATGAAGTCAGCACAATAAAGCTGAAAGAAAACTGCCAGACTTGCATCTCTGATACACCTGAAAGTAGTAATCTCAAAATAGAAATTTTAATGTTCTGCTAAGTAGCTCAATAGCTAATGGACTGGCTGATTTCTTCTCCCTCTGCTCTTCATGTACCTGATCCAAGGCAAAATGTATATGTAGTTTCTGGAGCAGGGAATGAATCCGGCTCACCTTCGGTGCCAGGAATGCTCCATTAACAAGCTGCAGAATTAGGGTCTCTCTGTTTCCCAGGCTCAATTCCGTCGCTTTCTGTGCAGAACTTGGCCTTAAGGGGGAGAAGGAAAGGTGAGGACTGGCTTCCCTACAGGTTACAGAATAACCTTGCAGCTAAGGTGCTCTGCTCCTCAAGCTGAGAATACATATCCCCCAATTTCTTGCTTGGAGTTTTGCTTATCAGGGCATGCATAATCCAATTCATGGTCCATTAGCTGGATCTGGCCCATGGCACTCTTGTGCCCTGCTTTTTCATTGACAGATATGAAGTGTAGCTGCTCAGATAGTGAATTTTTCCTACATGGCTGGATAATCCATCTCCCTTGGTGAAGAAGCTCTGCACTCGCTCAGAGGGAGACCTACTGCCTTGCCATATCCAAGTAAGAAGAAGCAGGCACCAGCAGACATATGTCTTCTCATGAGTACCCACGTAAAACCCTGAACTGCTGCTCCCTTGGGCTCCCAGCTAACAGTGCAAAAAAGCTGTTCTTCCACAACCCCTCTTCAAGTGAGGGCTCCGTGCTGTGAATCCTGAGTAGGAGGTGGTGTTCAGGCTACTTGCATGTGCAGAGTGGGAGATGGAGTCTCTGCTGAAGCACTTTGGCTCTGTGTACAGACAGCGGCGAGAGCTGGCACCTCTGAAACGAATTTCCTGGGAGGATTTGATATAGCACTTTGTTGCCAATGCAGCAGTGAGTCCTGCCTTGGTATGTCACAGATAACTAAAACATTACAGCTGTGGAAAAGACAATTCATTTAGGAATTGAAGAACTCTAGATTATCATGAATAACTTAACAACTAATAAATAAGTAATCTTAAATAAGGTCTGATCAGAGGAAGGAATTTTTAACTTAGTTTCTTAGAAAGAACCTATCCAGAAGTCAGGCATTCTACACAGCCAAATATGCACCAGTTCAATTACAAAGGTGGTATTGTAACAGGTTTAATAATGAACATTAATCATCTTATACCCAGACCCATTATTTTTCTCTCTTCTCCCAGGATGCTTGCTCTCCAAAAGTACTTATTTAAAAACAGGTTAGCAGAATAAGCTGTTACAATCCTTAATGTCAATAGGATTTCAATATCCCATGGAAAATTATTACAAAAGCAATTTAAAGTTAATCCCTTGACAAGACTTTTGCAAACACTAAGTTAGTGTCCTGGTTTCGGCTGGGATAGGGTTAAATTTCTTCCTAGTGCGGTGTTTTGGATTTAGTATGAGGAGAATGTTGATAACACACTGATGTTTTCAGTTGTTGCCAAGTGCCCTCCTAGTCCAAGGACAGCTCCCATGTCTACTGACTGAGCTAGGTACACAGTATGGGAGGGAACATAATCAGGACAGCCAGCCCAGCTGGCTAATGGGGTATTCCATACCATGTGACGTCATGCTCAGTATATGAATGGTAGGCGTGATCCAGGAAGTACCGATCGCTACTTGGTTATCGGTCAGCGCGGGTGGTGAGCAATTGCATTGTGCTTCACTCATTTTGTATATTCTATCATTATCATTATTATTTTCCCTTTTTTTGTTCTATTAAACTGTCTTTATCTCAACCCACGAGTTTTTCTCACTCTTACCCTTCCGATTCTCTCCCCATCCTGCTGGGGGCAGGGGGGAGTGAGCGAGCAGCTGCAGTGGTATTTGGCTGCCTGCCAGGTTAAATCACGACAGTCAGCAGTCATGAGGATGTCTGGTTGATATCATCCTGTTTCAGCAGCAATGCTGGACTGGAAGACAGCACCGGGTCCTGTGCAGGAGGTCTTTGTCTCCTGTGTGAGGCTGTGTGACTGTGTAGAAATATTGCATCAGCAGACAGGGCAGTGATGAGAACTAACATTCCATTTTAGAAAGATGTTTACCTTTTCTTTCCACCAACATGGCAGAGGAGAAATATGCCTTTTAGAAGCATTAACATTGATCTAAACACCGTGTTCACCTTTAAGTTAATTTTTCATAGGATCTTCAACTGCTGAAGAAAAACTTCTGTCTTTTATTGGTTCATACACCAAGGCTGTATTTCTTCTTTAATTTTACTAAAGACCCAGAAAGACATGTGTAGTCCTTCCTCCTCCAGGACTGCCAGTTACCTTTGGCTGAGGCAGTCTTCCAGAAAATGTAGGTTTCAATCATGTTAGGTGAAGGAGGGCATTGTATCTGGGACTCTCATTTGACACCTGGCTTTGCACAACCTTCCTAAGTATATGAGTCATTGGAGTGTTGTACAGAAAGGGAAGCAACAGCAGGAAAAAGCCACTGCCTACTCATTTTTTGTGGAGTCTACTGCAGTGGGTATACAATTTATGTCTCAAAGTATGCAACTAGGATTGAATCTCTCTGGAGAACCCGCAGAAGAATTCATTGGGTTTTTTAATCCTGAGTGGGCTTAGCTATGAACCAAGCTGTTTCAGAACTGCCTGCTCCTAACGCTGTTCCTTTTTGGCACACTTTCTGTGCTTTTGGTGCTTCATCACAGCTCTGTGAGTTGCATTCAGTATTTGAATATCCCAGAGAGTTTATTCAACCTACATGTGATTGATTGTGAGAATGGTTTCTAATACTGCTAATGCACAGTCTGGGGCAAGTTGCCTCAGTAGTTAGCCTTCAATTTGGGTATTAGCAAAATAAGATAATAATATGCAATTAACTATCCCACAAGCATATTATATGGCTTACTTGGTTAATGTTTATAAGGCACACTTTGGAAATGAAAATGCTACATGCACTAAGTATCTTGCAGCACGGAAAAATGTTTGACTATTTAATTCAGATGGAATGCATGTAACACAATGAAACCATGAGTCTTGGCCAGCATGCGAGAAGCCCTTTGCCATCTTTCATTTGATATGCAAACACTGGATTAAGTTTCCTTTTCTTTGGCCAAATCAGCACTCTCAGGAATCATACTGCGTCTCTCCCACAGCTGTAAAATGTTCTTCTTCTTACAGAAGAACATCAGGTGGGTGTTGGTAGTAAGATGCCAATACCTGGAAATATTTTAGGTGTACTCTGGGAGTAAGAGTCTGTTCAGTTTGTTAACTGCAGAAAACTGAGAAAGAAAAATGATGTATGGTACAGACTTGAAGGTAAAACCCTTGAGATATTGTCATGGAGATCTTTATTTTGCCATCCGTAATAATAAAGGGAACCTAAACCATAAGGTTCTCCACAGCAGAAGCAGCATGCCAATAAGCAGAGTTGAACTCCTGATGCATGCCATTAATCACACAATATTATTAGTGACATAAATGCAAAAAAAGAGAGAGAGATTTTACAAACATACCATGTACAGACTTAGCTTGCTCATATCCCTGGTTTGCTTTTGGTTTGGGGGGTTTTGTTTTCTTTTTTTTCTTTTCTTTTTTTTTTTCCCCTTGATTTATGCTCTGGTCTGACAATATCAAATTTTAGCTGTACATGAATCCTTAACACTGCTGAGCTTTGAGAATGTGCATTCCTTCATGCTCATTGGCCCTTAAGCTCTATTCTGATAATGAAAGAAGCAGAGCAACATAGGATGAATGCAGATAGCAACCTGGCAGCAGCCCTCTATTATGCGCTGACATAATCTATCAGAGTTTACGTGGGGGTTAGAACATGGGATAGGATAAAAGGGAGAGAAAGAACAAAGAGAAGCCTGAAGGTGATAATAAAAAATGAATATATAAAACCCCATGTTTTTTAGCTGGTAAAAAGTACACATTGACCTAATTAAGATAAAATCTTATTCTTTAGCATTTGGAGTCCTAACCTGCCATTGTTTTATTAAAATGCACCATGAATATTAAATAGTAGATGACTTCACCTCCCTACAGTAAGAGTGAAGCCATTTGTTTTGAACTCTTGATCCTGTTTCTTTGCTTTTTATTTCATGTGTGTGTTTTCTCTGTTGACATTATTCATGACGCTGTGAGATCTAATAGAGAGCTGGGATTCACCCTGAGTGGTGGTGTCTAATGTCCATTTGGAACAAATTCAAACAACCCAAGCAGTCCAGGGAAAACTCCAGATTCCCTTGTGATCACCACCTGCCAGGAAGCCAAACCCAGCTGCGACAGACCATCACAGTCTGGCAGATCTTCATCACAGGAAAAGTATGTTTTCTCAGATTTAGTTAACTCCTTAAAGATTCTGGCAATGCTAGGAAGCTGATATGCTGCTTGGAACAGAGAAGATCCAGTATGATTGGTGTCCCTGACCAAAGACATTGCTGACACTGTATTTCAAATTACCTTTTGAAAAATCAGGTGGTTCAGTCAATTGAACAGAGTTACTTGGTTTGAAATACGGGGTGAAAAAGTTGAATTTTGACTAGACTTTACAAAAGACAGAATTCAAATACCGTGCACAGCACCACTCTCAGCCTTGATTCAGCAGACTTTTAGGTACTTATTTAACTTAATGTCTGTACTTCAGTGCAAGTGCTTTGCTGGACCAAAGCCCTAGTGGGCATATACAGACTCTTAGAAGGCACCTGAAGGAATCGATCTTTTCTGACACTGAGGCAGATTTTAAATCATGGCTTACTCTTTTTTTTCTGCCCACAGGTTGTACATTTGCACAGTCATTTATTTCCTGGCTAGAGTAACTACAGATCAGAGGGTTAAAATGTTCAATGGCTTAATGTGCTAGCTTCATTTCTACAGGCTTCTTGCAGCAACAGTGGACAATGAAAGTGATAGGCTCGGTCTGATCCCTGATGAATGCTTGCCCACATAATTATATTGGCTGCAAGCTTGGCGCAGTTGGGAGACAAAAGACAATGAGAGCTAGAAAAGTGCAGTTACTGTAGGTCAGGGCTGATGTCTTCACATGGCACTTGATTGCCTTTTCTTCCCCAAGATCACTAGAGGTTTCTTACCTACATAATCCATGTTTTCTCTCTTGCTCATGGGCATGCTCAAACACTAACAAATAAAAACTTCTTCAGCCATAGCTTTAATATGAATGCTTAGATGCCAGCTATTGTAGCTGAGCTAAGCTTGTCAGCTACCACAGTTGTCTTTATATTGACATTCACTTCAATGGTTACTCATGTTTTGAAGTCTGAAAAAATTAAGCCAATCACCTCAGTTATTCAGTTGTTGTCTGAAAAGACATTGGTCATGCCTCCTGCACCTACCCACCCAGTAAGAAAAAGGTAAGCATCTTGAACTCACTTGAAATCTTATCAAAGAAATCTTAATTTGAATGCAACAACCTCCTGTTTCAATATTACATATGTACGGCTGACTCCTAGCTGTCTTGTAAGCTTCTGCAATTGGAAAAGCAAATGTTTAACTACTATCTGTGTAATTGGCTTTTTCTTACACCTCTCATACTGTGAAGTGGAAAGGGTTAGCCAGTCTTTTATCCAGACGTGACATAATCAGTGCCTTACAGAGGCAACCTTCCACGCGGGCATTACCACCTCTTGAGATGTAGCTAATTAGCTTCTTAGAATAAGCTATTACAGTCTACTGGATACGTACAAAGCAGCTTCAGAAACTACATAATAAATTCTCAGTAGACTCCTATTTGTTTCAGTAAGTGATGTATATTTCTCCTCTGCTTAAAATTGTGTGCACTGTTTATACCAAAATCCTGAACATTTTCTTTTCTCTTGAGGATATGATAACTGTGTTGATGGTCTTGATTTAAAATAAACAAAAAATTTTACTAGTCGGATATGGACATGCAGGCTTAGATCTCTGTAGCTGGAATTTCACAATTGCTTTACTCCAGCATAAGTGAGAGTTGTCCTTTACGTGGACCAGCTTCCTCTCTCCCCTAATCTCAACCACACATTCCTGTCACCTTTTTGCATCCACACTGCATGCTAGGCTGGACCAAGAAACCAATCAGGCTGAAAACCAGCCTAGGAGATGGAGGGAGACTGTAAGGCACAAATAGGGTATCTCTTTCATATTGATTAGTTCCCTGAACTGGGTCACTCACTTCTTAAATCCAACAGAAGTGCATGACTGGAGATGGGACAGAGGGTAGGATTGCTTGTCTCATTCCATTTAGGTTGGCTTAAAGTGATTATGAAACTGCTATCTTAACTAGACATCAAAAAGGACCTTTTTCTGTAGTTTATGATTTTCTTAGATCCCAATTCAGCAAAGTATTTAAGTAAGCACCTAACTTTAAGTCTCATGCTGAAGTTGATTGCTAAAGCAAGTTGTTAGTATTTTCGTTTCTTGGCTGACTTTCTGAAGTGCTTGATCAGAGTCAGGGGAGCTGTTCTTCTTTGTAACAGTTTCACTGAAAATTATTTAGCCGTTTTAAAGAAAATATTCATTGTTGCTAGGAAATATTGTTTGTGACCTTTTTATTAAGCAGCTACAGCACCTCAGGGAAGAAAAGAGAAGCATAAGCTTGGCAAGGAGTAAAAGTCCAGGTCAGATTTGTGTTTTTATTAGCCCCAGAAGAATTGGATGTGATTTAACTGAGTTATACAATATATAAAGCACTTTGTACAAGGGCCGTGGAGTACATTAGACGATAAAATTGGCTTCTTCTGCGGTTCCATTAGTGATGGCACCAGTGGACATACAAACTGAGACTGATAAGTCTTGATGCACAAGGAAGAAGAGGGCACATTAAGGAGGATGGAGGTCTCAGAAGTGCTTTCCTAGCATAATGTAAACTAGGATGAAGTTGTAATTTCCTTCTTCATCCTCAGTGACAGTACATGTGAGAGCTTAACGTGTTGTTTTAAGGAAGATATGCAGCTTCCCAAAGGACACTTGAGAGATCTTCAGAATCAGCATTTTATAACATGCCTTTCTTTCTGTATGTAATAGATGAAGATTGCAAAGGTGAACACTGTGGGAGGTGGATAAAGACAGGGTCATGCCTGATTGGTTGCACATATTGAATGATACGTAGTGCAGGGCTGTTATCCAGCCAGTAGACGAAACAGTACACATTGCTTCATCCATTTTTCTTTCATAAAGAATTGGTAAAACAACCTTTTAAAACCAACCAAGGAAGCAGCAGCATAGCAGAAATGGAAACCCAACATGTCAGGTATGGCACTGCTAAGGTTGCCTGTCTAACCTTAACAGTAGCCATTTGTACATACTTGCTGCAAGGAGGCCTTTCTTACATACAATCACATTGATCTTCTCTCAAAAGAAGAGACATGCTATGCATAAAACCCCAAAAGCTGTGCTCTATATCTCCCTTCTCATCCTTCAAATCTCCCAGATTTTATGCCATTGTTAGTGCTCTGCTCTCTTCTTGTTAAATCCTCTGCTTCTACGCCTTGATCTTCATGAGGATCCTCTTTTCTTTTCCTTTTTTTTTTACTAAGAAATTTGTCTGAGTTTATATTTATCTCCTCTGTTAATCAGATATTATACTATTGTTATCCTATTAATAGATATTATCCTATTTAGTGCACAGGCACTAAATTTTGCCCTCTCTCCCTTCCACAAGATAACTGCTCTTTCAGACCTGCAACCACAACTGCTGCTTAACCTAGTTCTGTCAGAATGATTTGATTTGTAAAACCCTCACAGAGGAGTGTTTTAGTAGGTTTTAAAAACCAAATTCTTTTGACAGAATCAGGCTGGGGACAGCTACACGTGTAGTTATACCAGCAAATCTGAGGCGGGTGGTAACCTCCGGGGAAGCAGAAGGGAGAAGAGAGTGGCTGGTGATGAGCCACCTACATTATCTCCATGCTTACATTATCCACATATCTATCTACAGCCCTATCAACATCTGACTGCACCCTGGCTATTCTGATTTTCATACCTTTTGCTTATTCGTCCAAAATGCCTGTCTTTGCTGATAGACCTACAACACACAACCACAATGCTCTCACTCCATTACACTGTCTATAACTGCATTCTCATCTCCTCAGCTGATTTTCCTTATTCCCTTCTTCTCCTGATTCTATTGCTGATTTCATTATTTTTTCATACTGCCCAGTTCTTCTTTTCAAAAAATCCTGTCTTCATTTGCATCTCTCCTTAAGTCCCTTTCTCAAAGCAGTTTCTCCTCAAGTCTTATTAAATATCCTCTCCCTTCTGCCTTGTTTTAATTAAGCTGTGAAATCTTTAGGTCAATGAATGTGATCAAAGTATGTAAAATGCTGTTTGTGTGCTGGACTGTCAAATTATAATAACAGCAATAGTCAATGGAGTTCCGAAGTTCAAACACAGGACAATATGTAATGCTGCAGAAAGTAAGCTGAAACAAAAGAATTTTAAAAAGCTTAAAGGAGGAAAGCCTGCAGCACTGAGCAATTTAGAAAATGCAGAACAGCCAACAGTCGCTGACACATGGAAAGGGCAAGGAGAAAAGACAGGTTAGTCTTGAGACCGAAGAGAAGCTTCACCAGGAGTGCCTGATGATTCAAACAGAAAAGTATCTGCAGCTCAGGAAACTCCTAAAATGTTGTAATCGTCTTGGAGCATACACAGGAGAAAATTCCACGCTGCCTTAATGACTGAGAACTGCTATATCTATGGAAATGAGTGAGCTCTGTGCCTGAAAACTGGCTTTAGGAAATGAATATATGCCTAGTCAGGAACTGGAGAAGACGTGTCTGGTAACTAAAAGGTCCAATGAGCAAAGTCATTTCTGGTGCTGTTTGACTTGAGTAGGAGCAAAGTAACGCAAAATGTACTGTGAGATGTTTATCTCTATACACAACCCATGATAGACCTAGCTAGTATCCTAGAAAATGCCTCGAAGAAAAAAGCTGAGCAAGTGGAAAAGGTAGATATGTATGAGAGAGAGGGAAAGGGAGAAAAACACTGAAATGTAGAAGATGATGGTAAACAAAGCATATTTTGTTTCTGCATCTGCACACATGCTGTATAGGAAATAGCTGGAGCATTAAATATTTATTGAAATTATGCTTTAAAAGAGGAGAAAAATTCACTAGGATCATTAGTGAAAGAAAATAAGTACAATAATTAGATTTAAAAGAAACTGATATTAGGGAGTACTCTGAACTTGCACACATTTTCAGTGATAGTTAAATTTGTATAAATAGTGTCAATCTATCATTTCAGTTCCCTCCCAGATTCAAATCTGAGCCCTACTTCTTCAGTCCTCCACCCTGCTTATGTACTGATACACAGCCATGTGCCAGATGGCTTCCTAGGTGAAGAACTGCCGCTTCGGAGGTGGTCCTGATTCAAACCCAATCACTGCAGCATGGAGTGTTTCATGGGGCAGTACTGAGTAGCTGACTCTCTCAGGCTCTTTCATCTTTCACTCCTTGCTCCTTTTCTCCACCCCACTGAGAAGCTCTTAGAAGCTTAAACCATAAAGGTCTTCTCTTTTTTTTTGCTTTTTTTTTTGTTTTTTTTCTTTTCCCAGGACAAGTGAAAGAAGAATAAAATCAAAGAATGTGATGGTTTTGGAAAAAAACAGCAAAAGGTTTGGCAGTGAAGCTCAGCAAACAGTTGAATAATTGTCTTTGGAAGAGGATTTAGACTATAGTGGCAAAAGAATGAATGTTGACCAGGAAAATCAAGATGCATTAGGCATTTCAGTGCAGGAGAGGGAAGTCTGTGCAACCTGGTCAGGTGGAGAGAGCTCTGGTGGTCAAGAGCTTAGTGACAAAAACAAAAGATTGAAGGATTTTAGTGAGCAAAAAGGAGTTTTGCAGAGAGGACTGTACAGAGAGATTATAAAAGAAAGAACGTGGCAGTCAAACCAATGAAAGCAGTATCTCTTCAAGGCTACCAGGGAAAATTGACTGCAAATAAATTTGTCAGTGACATAGAAATTAACTGTCATATTCAGGGCTCAGGCTAATTAAGAATGGGATAGTAATCTTACAAAATAGAGTGCTATCACTAAAAATTGTAAATATATTTGTTGTTGGTCTTTTTTCATATAGCTAATACATGCTACTTGAAAATCTCACATTTAATAAAATTATATCTTACAATATGAAGTTCTTCTTGTTATTCTCCCTGCTGCCAACCTGCGGGGAGATCACACGCAAACTGTTTGGCAGGCCTGCTAGCGATGGAGGTTCTGATTACATGGAATACACATTCCCCAACAGCAGGGGAAGGGAGCTCTCCAGTGAGGAGAGGGAAGGAGATTTACGTGGTAGCTCTTCACAAGCACCAAATGAGGAACACGCTGCAGCAGTGTCGCAAGGAGAAATAATACTCTTTCCAGGAGGATTTATTTGATCAAGACATTGCTGAGCGTGAAGGCTATGATGAAAATAACTGAAGAGGCATGAACATTAGAAGCAGAACTTAATACTGGTTCAGGTAGAAAAGAAAAATAATGCCATAGATCTAACTACAAATAATCATGAAAATGAGTGTGCATGTTTAACCACTCATATACCTGAGAGATCATAGGTTATAGTTTCAAAAAGACATAGAAAAGGTGTAGATGTCCAGCTATCATTAAGGCACATAAGTCCAGCCTCAGTACGTGCTATCAAAGTAGTGTTATTTAAATGAGAGACACTTTGCAGCACTAACATTCCTGGAGTACCCGCAGGTCTCGTGCTCCTGTCCAGAAGCGTTAGCATTTCTAGTAGGGCTAAGCAATTTAGCACCAAGTCAAAGCCTATGGACCTGTCAGGATCCACAAACACAGTTTTAGAGTTGTGCTGAAGTATTTCAGACTCATTCAGTCAAATATGCTACTAAATATGCAAACAAGTCCAAAACCAGCTGTAAAAAAACTGATTCCACTGAGCTCCCTCCTACTGTTGAGCCTTTCCCAGGAGCATGCCACCTGTCTTGGACTTGGTGAGTAATTCTACCACCATACACCCACCCTCAGCTCGGACCACAGTTTCTAGCTGCGTAAAAGCAGACATTCTCAGCCAGCTCTCCACACTCATCTTCACCAGCCCTAGTAACAGAACAAGCCAGCATTCATTTCACAGCAAACATCTAGCTATGTCCTCCTTTCTACTTCTGGCCTCTTCCTACTCTCAATTTGTAGAAAACACAGGTTCAAATCCATGTGCGCTGTAGTATGATTTGAACCTATATTTCTTGTCTTCTTTACGTTTGAAATATCAGCTTATACAGGAGTCTCAGATGTTACATATTAGTTGTTTCTGTTGAAGCATATAACAGAAATTAAATACAGCTATTTAAAGCATTTATAAGATCCCCCCTGGGCCTTCTCAGGGCTAAACATTCCCACATCTCTCAGCTTCTCCTTGTTATGTCAGATGCTCTGAACCCTTAATCATCTTCATGGCTCTTTGCTGGACTTGCTCCAGTATGTTCATCTCTTTCTTGTACTGGGGAGCCCAGAGCTGGATGCAACACTCCAGGTGTGCCTCACCAGTGCTGAACAGAGGAGAAGAATCACCTTCCTCAGTCTGCAGGCAACACTCTTCCTAATGCAGCTGAGAGTCATGCTTGCCTTTTTTGCTGTGAGGGCATATCACTGGCTCATGTCCAACTTGTCCACCAGGATCCTCAGGTTATTTTCTGCAAGGCTGCTTTCCAGCCATCTGGCCCCTAGCCTACACTGCATGGGGTTTTTCCACCTCAGGTGCAGGACTTAGCATTTCTCTTCATTGAACTTCATGAGATTATTGTTGGTCCATTTCTCTAGCCTGTTGAGCAAATCATCTGAATGGCAGCACAACCCTCTGACACATCAGCCACTACTCCCAGTTTTGTATTACCAGCAAACTTGGTGAGGGTGGACTCTGTCCTATCATCCAGGTCATGAATGAAGATGTTAAATGGTATAGGACCCAGCACTGACACCTTGGTTACAGCACTACTAACTGCTTTTCAGTTACTGGTGGTAACTAGTAACCTCCAGCAGCTGGTCTTCATGCTACTGGTCACAACAAATTCAATCCAGCTTTCAGTCAATCTCACCGTCTGTCCACTTCTCTAGCAGTTTTTCTATGAGGATTTTATGGGACGTTGCAACAAAATCCTTCTAAAATTGAAATAAATAACATCAGCTGCTCTTCCATCATTCCACCAAGCCAGTCATCTCATCATAGAGAGCAATCTAATTTGTTAAACATAATTTCCTCTTCATAAATCCACGCCAACTCTTCCCAATCACATTCTTGTCCTTCATATGTTTGGAAATGGTTTCCAGGATTACTTGCTCCATCACTTTCAAGAGGATTGAGGTGAGGGTGACCAGTCTATAGTTCTCCAGAACCTTGATTTTGACCTTCTTAAAAATAGAAGTCACATTTGCTTTCTTCTGGCCCTCAGGAACCTCTCCAGATCACCATGACCTTTCAAAGTCAACTGAGAGTGGCCTTGCAATCACATCAGCCAGTGCTCTCAGCCTCATGCATCCTAAGATCAATTCTTCTTTGTTTTGTAAGTGTGAGGTCAAGCAGAGCATCTACCCTTGTCAGCTTCTTGATCACCTGTGTCGTGTTGTCATCAATGTACTCCAGAAATCTCCTGGATCGCTTGTGCCATGCTGTTGTCCCTCCAGAGATCTCAGGGTGGTAAAAGACACCCTTAATAACCAGGGCCTGCGAATATAAGGCTTCTTCAAGTTAACTGAAGACCTCATCAACTTCATTTTCTTGATCAGGCAGTCTGTAAGAGACATCACAATATCACCCACGTTGGTCTGCCTGATAATCCTGACCCATAAAGTCTCAACTGGTTCATCATCCATTCCCAGGCAGAGCTCCAAGCATTCCAGTTACATTTGCATACAAAATTAAAATGCTCACTAGTTGCTTAATTTCAAATCCACCTGATCAAATCTGTTCTGCCTTTCTTTTTCTTTTTTTTTTTTCTTTTTTTTTTTTCCTCCCTCTATGGATACCTTTTATAAAAATCATATCAAAGTCAGTATATGTTTATGTGCAACAGAAAAACATACGTGTCTTCTTTTTATCTATCTATCTATCATCTATCTATCTGTCTGTCTATCTATCACACTGTATTGAGAGTATGGAAGAGAGATGGAATGAGAGAGTTAAATGGTTTCTCTTATGGCAAAAAAAATTTATGCAAGAATAAATTCACACTGGGAGTTTACCTCCTAGAGTGTCTGACTGTTTATAGCATTGTAGAACAGAAGGATAACTCACACAAATTTACTCCATTTTAGCTGCATGTACACCTACAGCTATGATAATTTCCTATTGTGCTTTTAAAAACCTACTAAACTTTTTCTCCTTCACAAAGTTTAGAGGGAAAAATGTGAAGTCTGGGTGAAATTTAACAGATTAAATCTCCAGATAGATCTGCATTACTCTAAGCGTGAAAGACATCTTTGATTAATGGTTTGCTGTATCTCAGCTAGCATTACAAATCTTGAGTAAATATACCACTAGGACATTAATGTGTGGGATGAGTGTGTATAAAATAGGCTGCATATTCAGGAAACACTGCAGAATTTCCATGGGCCATGGAGCAGAAATCTAATGATCTTCTTCCTTTCATCAGGCACACTTTGTAAATGAAGTTGGCACAGAAATACATGCAGTACTTCAAAATAATTTACCTCTACTGCAGGACCCTTAATGCATTGACAGCACTGCTGTTTCTCGTAATGGCTTAAAAAGTACCCTTTTTCTTTTTAAAGTCTTCTTATGCCTTTTCTTTGGCATGCGATATTTTAGTTATTGGGTTAATCCATTATGGTCTCACAGCACACTCCTTAGAGCATCACAAAGGATATGCGCAATGGCACAACTCAAGCCACAGCAAAGTGCTTATATAAAGATTGTTTAACCTAAATTACTTCAGTGTTCGTATTTCTTTATCTGCTTTACACTTGGGGTATTTTAGCTTTCACTTTCAACCACATCTTGAATTAGAATTAGATTTGAGGATCAGAGGCAAAGATACTTCATATGTAAATTAAACCATTGAACTGTAATTGTTGAAACAATCAGCCACAAAAAGAAAAACATAAAACAGAAACCAGAATTGACTGTGCAGGAATCAAAATGCAAGACAAAAGATGATTGGAAGGGACTTCAAAAAATGAAGCAATAGATGATATAAGCCTTAAAGAATATTCACAAGGAATTTAGCATCATATTGTGCATATGATATAGGAATTGTCAATTGTAGGTGCCACTTCACACAGAGAGTGTGAAAATCCAGTTCTCAGATACACCGGGTAAATAAACATTCAACTACAGGGTTTGGATGAAAGTCAGAAAACAACATGAAACTTAATCCAGAAGTTCAAAACAGGAGTCTCTGATCTGGGCTATCTCTGTCTACGGCTATTCAACTCTAAATATATGTTACCTTAATTTGGATATGCAGAATCAGAAATCAATTTTTGACTGACTAGTCCAAGTACACATAGTTTAACACACGCCCCCCATCAGCGTTTTCTTAGCACTCAGTAGTTTGGACTACACATGGCATTACAAGATTTTATTTAAGAAATAAAATTAGGCTTTCAGTGATACTTCCGATGTTAGGTATTATCACTAGGGAGGGTGGGATGCGTAATTCCAGCCCTAAACTTCTCTGAGCTTCAGGTTTCTGCAGGAATTCTTCAGGTCCACTTATATGATGGTAATGAAGGCCATCTCTTATGTTATTCAGTATTTTTTTTCTCAGAATTGTTGACTGTAAAGTCTAGAGATATCCCATCAGAGACATAGCCATATCTAACCTATTAGGGCTTCACTCACACTACCATTATATTTATTTTTCAGAGTTATGGTTATAAAATGCCACCTTGCAATAGTCCTTTCATGAACTGCTTTCCATATTAGGTGATCTCCTCTTGCAGAGGTGATCTCCTCTTGCAGAGGTGATCTGCACAGGTTGCTTTCTTGGGTGACTTAAATGAAACTTTCCCCTTAGAAGAAAACTTGATCCCTTGAAAAGTGAGCCACCAGCTAATTTACACTTCACCATCCTGAACACTATCACACTTTTCACTGCCTTCAGAGGAGAGTGGTTTGTGCTATCAGATTGACCAGTTGGAGAGAAAGTGTGGGCTGTCCACCCCAGGCTCCTCTCTCAGCACCCACTCTCTGCCAAACAATAGTCCTATGATGCCTTTTTAATTGGCTTCTAGGCTTGCTACTGCATCAAAAGAAGGGTGATTTGGCTAATTAACTGTCTCGCTTTCTTCTTGTTCTCTAGAAGAAAATGAAAATGACTCATTGCTAGAGTAGTTAACCTGAAAGAGGCCAAACTAAAATTGTGGTTGGAGACAGCTGGGTAACAAACTTTGCTGAGCGGACACAGCAAGGTCTTCAGCAATTTCTATTTTTTGATTAATAAAGCCCACTTTGTTTTGCTACCTCATATGTTCTGGCTGTAATTACTCTGCAGAACTCTTTTTCAGTCTGTCTCATAACACAATCATACTGTGCTAACACTCTCTTTAGGTTTGCCACAAATCAAAAGTCCCGCTCTTAAAAGAATCCCAAAGCAAATTGAGCATGGAAATCTAATAGTTTTTTCTCTATTCCAGAAGTAATAATGCCGAGAAGTAGATTTTTTTTTTCCTGTATAGTCTCTAGCTTTGTGCAGTATTGAAGTCAACTGTATTATTTCTTACATGCAGTCTTTACTGTGAGTAGGACAGGACTCTGTGTTCTCTGAGGGTCATATATTTCAGACTAGCCTCTGCTAATATAGTACCTCAAAGTTTGCACATGCAGTCCAAGGTGCTGTACCTGTGACACACCAAAACTAGATTATCTGTAAGAAAAGATCATGTTTATCGACACTGGTAAAATATTGTTTGATATTCCATTTAAGTACAGTTGATTTAGCTTTCATACTGCAGATAAAATTCACCTAAAATAAAGTCAACTTACCTCAAAACAAGCGATCAGTTAAAGCATAGGACACATCTCATACATTTGAAGAAATATACTGAATCTGTTGCAGACCTGCTTTACCTTGCATATCTGCTTGGAAGTTGGGAGTATGTATTCACTGCAATACTGACCATTTCCACTGAAAGCATAATATTACTATAGCCACAAATAGCTGATAGCAGATGTGTCTAACCTGAGCTCAAAGTTCTTTAGGAAAAGAGATAACACCAGTCATCAAATCTGGGGAAAAAGGGAAACGAGTCTTTCTGTAGTCCTGGAGTCTAGACTTGACGAAAATGAAATGAGCCACAGAGATACCAGTGACCCCCTCCAGAACAACTAAAGCTGTTCTGCTGAAGTCTAATATTTGATTCACTGACACTTCTCCAAAGTCAAAATAAGGCAAAATAATTCCCCCCAGTTAAATTCAATAGACACTTCAAAATCAATGACCATAAAGTTCTGAACTGAAAATAATGCTACTGTGTCCTCAGTGATACACTTTGTTCTGAGAAACTGATTGGATCACTCACTGTGACAGATTTGTTTTCTCACAGGACACAACTGAGCAAAAGCTTTAATTTCCTGTATCCCTAAACCATATCTTTTCCTGCATAGGCATTAGAAAAAATTCAGCTTTTTTAAAAATACAACCAAGACCTTAATGAAGAAATCTTCACTGAATCAATATTCTTATAAAAACAATTTTAGAAGTCTAATTTGTATGTGTCTCCTATTATATGCCAAACTTTGTAAGGAAGACTCCATTTTTGACATACCAGCAACTAGGAATATAATTCATTGCTTTAATATTCAGATAAATGTTAGCAAGCTTTTATGGTTTTGATCACACTCAAAGTGTGATCATGGCTATATTGTACATTAATCAATGGGATGTATTGTAAAGGTAGATTACATTTTATGGAATATTAAAAATTAGAGCCAGAGTATGTTTTCTGTCATGCTCTTCTCCACTTAACACTGAGCCACCTTTTTTAGCGTAAGAAAATAATCCAAGTCACTGAAGATACCCTATGGGTATGAACCTGTAACACTGAGATCTGTCAATTCCTACTGATTCAGGGCTGCATCAAAAAAATGATTTGAATAAATAAGAGTCTTTTAATTGCCTGCAATGGACTTAGGATCAGACCTTTACGTGAGAGCTGAGTGGAGTCAGCATCTCACAGAATTAAGGTTTGCAAAAATAAAGAATTGAGCTTATTAATGGAAAACCAAAATGCTTTCATTGTGAATGCTTTAGGTAATATCTTTGCCAGAACAAAGCCACGTTATGTATGTCTGAAATGATTATTTGCTGCTGGTCAAAAATGAGTATATATGCAATAGGCATATAGCAAAATATTATACTCATTGGAATGAACAGTTTATATGACTGATTTTATTAAGTGACATCTAGTTTTTTCATAGAAATTTAGGAATTCTTGTAGGAGTAACTTTTTAGACTTTGCTTATAGTTTGCCAGAGAAGAACTATATGAAAGGGGAATAGGGATAGCAGACACATCCTTTGGACTACTCAGAATTGGTGTATTTTCCTTTCAATCTATTTTTTGTACATATTTTTTCATTTTACTTCACATTTTATCTATTTTTTTTAAAATTTTTAGAAAAATACTTTTAATTATTTAGGAAGATACATCACACAATCCCTGAAACACATTTTCCATTATTTTCAGTTGTCAGTTTTTATTATCCATTCATATTTTCAACATGATAGTGGAACTAGAAGTACAAATTTACTATGAAAACAATATTAAATATGAATACATAACCATCAGAAAATCAGAAAATTCTATATTAAATTATAGCTCTTTGACAAAAGTTAACACAACAATGTTTCTATTTCCATTCATTCTAAAGTAAACACAATGAAGCATGAGATATTGATCTTTCCTGGTGATTTTGAGTGATTTCCTGGATACTATGAATTCTTTTCAATGTCATACCTAAAATATCTTACAAGATTTTTTTTCTAATGTGTCATTCCAGCACAGCTCTGTTAAATTTAGCAGAGAGTTTCAACTCTAAAATGTCTGTTTTGAAAGTGACTTTCTGTATCATCAATCCTTGTGTTTGTCAAGTATCCTTTTTTTTCCAGCATCCCGTGCTTTGGCAAAATAATTCATTCCTGTTCTGATGAAATCTTATTAAAATACTAGAAATTTGTTTTGCTATCCAGCTATGTTGAGCGTTATTTTGAGTTTTAATATCTCACATACTGCTTTTTTTTGTAAAGTGGAAATGATTTTTTTTTTTTTTTAACCTACCTGTTGGACTGAAGATTTCCTATTCTGTAACATGGCTTGCTTTACAATTACCCTTCACTCACCACTCCATGACTTTCCAGCCCAAGACTATAGTTGACAAAGATAAGCAAGTAGGTCGCTCTCACAAATATTCTGTCTCTTCCTGATTCCCACAATATAGAAGGAAAGAAGGAACAAAAGGAAGGAAGAAAAGAAAGGAAGGAAGCAGGCAACCCAGAGAAACTAGCAAACATCAAGGTTAGCTCAGACCAGTAAGGTCAACCTCCAGCTTTCCTAGCTCCTGTATGGTCTTATATTATTTAGTTTAAAAGAAACGTGTTATAATAAAATTATAAATATTTTAAAATCTGAAACTTATAAGGTATCCACGGTCATCTTTTTTTAAATAACTCACTGCCCTTTGGTTAAAATAAAGATGCCCAGCTCTTTTGACAATCTGGTCCCAGTTACAAACATAGAGCTTTGCAAAATTTCGTCATGAAAGACTGAGTTCTGAAGTCTTATCAGCCTCATAGGAAATTATGTTAACGCTAACATCTTAAGCCTACGAACAACCTTTGAATAAAAGATGAGGGGATTGTTTTGAAAAACTAACAACCAGGTTTATTTCTGATGTGGTGGCTTAGGAAAGAGCTTGGCTTTCTTTGTAAATGTGCTAAATATGCTGATACATTGTGAATTTTTTGTTTTAATTTGATTTGGATTTTACCAAGGCTGATACGGTTTTAGAAATTCTGGCAAATTGCCATCAACACCCAGAAACACCCAGATGATTTAGAGAAGCACAGACATATGGCTGAAAGAATGCAAAGGGACCGTGGCCTTATAGCTATTGTTTCCCGCTGAGGTAATCGTGTTTCCTGACAATAACCCATGTCTCCACTGCTCCAGAATCTCACCTGGCCCCAGGTGCATTAATTTTGAAGCTTAAGGGCCCAAGTCCCATTTTCCATGTAGCACAGGGCAGAAAGCCTAAACTAGCTGGTGCATTACCATAGTCCAGTGAATCCTTGTGCACAGGCAGGAGCTCAGGACACTGTGCATCTATGCCTGTGCTATTTAGTTGTATTGGCATGGGTATGTTGCTTTCAGTTCTGGAGCTCACATGATCAGTGCAACGTTGGTGTTCTCCATACTGAATTCTAACTTTAATGGTACATATCAGTTTGAACTGTTTTGGAGATGCTGCCTAAATTATAAGTGATTCTAATTTTTTTTTATTATTTTTTTCAAAATATTGAAATAATAGCCTAACTCTGCTACCCATTTAAACACATACCAAGCATCTATACTTTAGGTGCCTGCATATAGATATCAGTGTAAAGTCTAGTCACATCTAGTTTATTTTATAAAGGTGCACGCCCATTAACATTTCCATTTGTGAACTGCTATTGGCGAGGTGACCTTGGTCAGTTATATAACAGAGCAATGCGGCACTGCATCAGCTTACTGAATTTAGTCTAGTCTGAAATATGGTAGCTCCTTTCCTCCATCCCAAGCTATTAAGCTTTCTTTTCCTCTTCTTTATTTCTGTGTCTCATCACAATAAATATGGGGGGAAATGGAATGAATGCACAATTGTAGATAACCAGCTGGGTCTGTTGTTTCTCTGATCTAAGTTTTGATGTTAAAAATCACTGTAGCAAATTCTATCGGTTTTCATGATTAACCTTCACAACCTATTGTGTCGCTTGGCCATTCACAGACAACTTCAGTATTAAATACAGGTGCAATAAACACTAAAGTAACTAAATGACCTTACTGTGTTTATAAACCAAAACATACAGAGAGATAGATTCTGACTATTACAGCTCTTTAAGAAACAAAGGAATGTTGAAATGTATTGCTTTGTGTACATTTAAATAGTCTTGGATGTTTATAATGAATAGGTAGTCATACACCTGTTGGAAATTAGTTGGAAAAAGAATTTAACGTGAATGTAATACAGGAGTTTAGTGGAGGATTTATCAGACACTCTAATCAGGAAAGGAAGCATCTCTTTGGCTTCCAAGTACAGAAGAGTTTAACTAATTAGGTAAAGCTGATTCTCCTAAATATGCTGACCCAGAGTACCTCCTTTGAGGCATTCAAACAATTCAAATATGAAACAATGTAATTAATTAACTTTGCTTACACAAAAGTATTTTTATAGAAGTAGATAGATTTACTTCAATATCACTGGCAAATACTGAGACAGCTTTTTTATTTATTATTTGAAGGGAGAAATACTCTGTTAAAATATGTCCAATACAGCAGATAATGACTTTTCACTGAAAAATTAAGCATGGACTTTGGAGACGCATAGTTCTAAGTAATCTGTGCAATAGGAAAGCCATTAAAAGTTTTAATAAGTTGTTTCAATAAACACCTAATAGGCTGAAAACAAAAGAATGAGCTGTACTGTTTGGTTTTTTTTTTTGTATAGTGTATGTGGATGTCCTATCTTTTTACCTCATCATCTTTAACATAAAATATTAATAGTTTATATAAACTATTGTTGAATGATGAATAAAATACTAACACGCTACCTAATTTCTAACTAATATCATATCTGAATTTTAATATAGGACAGCTATTCATTTCATGACCACGTATATTGTCTAAATTCCCTGAACTGACATCTCTGCTCTAGAAATCAAGAATGTCAAGTCCATATTATATCTTTCAAAAGGTGTGGCAACGATCACTGCAGTAGGCAATTTGCCATAAATATTAGCAAGAGCAAGAGTGAAATTCCAGTAAATGAAGATTAAAGGAAACCACTTTGAAATTGGCTGAGCTGAGCAAAGTAAAGAATTCATGTACCTCCTAATGTTGTAAATCAACTTACGCTGTACAGTCCCTGGTTATTTAATTAACAGCTTCATATTCTGCTAGCAAAAGAAGGGTCACAAGGACAAGATATAGAACATGAAGTAATTTCACCAAGGTCTGCACTACCTCTAAGGCCAAAATACTGTTTTTTCAATGAATATAACTCCTAAGTTATAATCAGATGGACGTTTTTGGCCTCTTCCTTCTTTACTATTTATTTAATTTCCTTTATCTCTTTATCTGTACATTCATGTCCACTTCTCATATTCCTTCATAGTCTTAGTCCTATGGTAGCTGATTATGTCAGCAGTTCTTCAGCTTGATGTATAAGGCTCAAATGAGTACAAAGTGTAATGAGGCCTGATAGCATTCAAAAGCATAGTTTTTAAGCTGTAAAGGCCATCAGCCTGTAGTTAAATGAGTATTTGCAAATGCAACACATAAAAGTAGATCCTTATTCCTGAAAGCCTTATGTACAAACAAGGATATTTTGGCACACTAGTAAATGTGCACCAGATCTGCATGGAAATATCAGAGACTATTCTCAACACCAGAAAAAAGCTGTAGTTCTTCATTCTTCCTAGAAAATAGTATTCCTAATGAAAAGTTCAGGATGTTCAAAATTTCAGTGCCCTGTGGTTTCACTAAGTTTGGTACATAAAGCAAACTTTTGCAAGTATATGACCTGGGAGAGTTTAAACAGTGAATGTTGAGCTTACCTAAAAAAAAGGCTGACAAAAAAAACAGAAATGGGAATTATTAATAGAAAATAGTACAGCGTGATAATTCCTAGATGGCAGTTTGGGCAAGTAGGGATTTATAGATCTGAATCCTTCCAACCAGCTGAAAGAATTGACTCTGTACAATCGCTCTAATAATTAAGATATAAAAGGAAGTACATTTTCTTCCAGACATTTTCTGGGAAAAAAGTACAGGAAAAAAACTAATAAGAACTGTCTCCTATCTCGAAATGAAACGGATCTCTAAGTTTTAAATCAGAGACTACTTTATTGCTGTTAGTGTTTTAGTGGGATCCTAATCTGAATTGAGAAACTGGATATGACTTTAAAATAAATAAATAGTACTGGAGATGGCTGCATACTCGATAGCAGTTGGGTTTCCAGGAAATCCATTCTTGTTATTGCTTTAGCATGCTGTGATTGTTGACTGCCAAATGCAGATGTACAGAATGATGTGGAAAAAAATGAATTTTCTTTAATTCTTTATCTTTAATTTTTATCTAAAGTGAAAGGATTCTGGACTTCCTTAACTGTTTCATCAGGGATTTTTAATATTGTTAAAATGGATGCAAAGCTTATGCAAATAGATATAAAAATATGGCTTGCTACTAATAAGCCACCAAAAGCACATCATCAAGCACCCATAATGTAGGACACTGGCCAAATCAATGTATGTGCCTAAACCCAACTGAATTAATCAATTGTTCCTACAAAATAAGATTTCTGCTTCAGGCATATTCATGTTTCTTTTTATTATTATATTTTACTTTGTTTCAGTGTTCTAGAAAATGAGATTCCTGGCAGGACTGTTAGCAAAAATGTTAATTTCAAACATGTTTTAAGAAATATTCACAGAAATCTAACCTTATCTCGCAAGTCTGAAAATACAATTTACTGAATCGTATGGCCATCCAGTTAGCTGACAGAAAGGAGAAACAAATGATCCATGTAGACCACTGTGCGTAATCAAGACCACTTACTGTTAAATAGTTACTTATAGCAAATTTCTCAGGATCACTCTACAGTTTTAGAATTACTTATAGAACCCTTTCCTTACCAAATCTTTTTTTCTCTCAGTATTTCCAGAATATGTATGTAAAATAATCTATGGACAATTCTGGCAATGAGAAAATTGATAAAAAAGTGTGAGAAATAATTTTCTGTGTTTTGAAAGGAATCATTTCTATATCAGTTTCCTGGTTTTTAAACTAAAGTTAGAGATGAATTGGTTTTCTGATTTTTATTGTTACTAGTATTGGCAATCAAGACAGTTTGCTTGAGAGTGAACTGAAAACTGATAAGGCATCAATGAATCCAGGAATTTCTGAACACTCTCTAAAGCTTGTGGAAATGACATCCAAGTCTAAAGTCTTCTTCACACTGTCTTCTCCTGGATTCGGTATCTATTCCCACTGTGACTGTCATAGTCTAGATCCACAGTAAAGTCCAGTGTAGCCAGAAATAACTTCCTGAAAAGAAAGCTGGCACAGGAGGAATATCTAGATACTTGTCTGCTAGCTCCCTTTCCAAATCAGTGGTAAATTACTTAGTATGACTTGACTTCAGCCCATTCTGAAAGTAAGTCTGTACTACTTGACCACCCATGATAGATATAAGAGGGAATATCGTTGCCCCATTTGCTTTAGCTATGTAGTGAAAGAAATATCCATTTCAACAGGGGAAAGGAATAAATCAAGGCCAATCATTTTTTCATGCTCTAATTCATGGAACATGTTGAAGGAATATAGACCCCTTCTTACCACCCTTCAGAAAGTCGTTCTCTCTAACACTGTGTTAGTATATGACTAATACTTAATGAAAACAGATACAATGCCAGAAAGCCAAAAGGCTTCGGTTCACTAACTTTTGTCTTTTCTTTTAATACAAAATCTACTATACTGCAAGAGTTGGAAGACAAAGAACAATGAATTATCTGTAGAAACTGTGCCAGAAATCTGATTTGAGTGTTTATCATTATGTTTTATCGTATACTGTTGTCTAGATTATCAAAAATGTCCCTCAGATTTATATATATTCTACAGTAAGCAAATCAGCAATAAATGTAAAAAAGTTATTGCCCCCCCTCGCCCAGTTTTCTCCTGGTATGGTTGTCATAAAAAAATCCATATGACGATCACTAGGTATCTTTCTAAGTGCTATTGAAAATTGGTTTGCATTTGAAAACACCAATTAATGAAAAACAGAATTTCAGAGAATCTATCAGAAAGTCCAGCAGAGATTCTCTGATTTAGAAAAGATCTTAGCTAATAGTTTCATGATTCAGGGCATTTATATTGAAAGTATAAGACCCCGATTCATATCAGATATTATTCAAGATAACATTTATGCACCAGATTTCCATCGGTTTATGAGCATGAACTTGAGTTTACCACAACCCATTAGTTCCCTGATATAGATCAGATCATTGATATGCTATGAAGGATCAGTCTTTCTACGTGTTTTTATCTCTACTTTTTCCTACTTATTTATTTGTCTCTTATTTGTGTGTATATGTGAGTATATGTAAAAATAAATCTCACGGAATCATAGGAAAAAGAAACTCCCAGTCTTAGGGAAAGTATTTCTCTACCATGAATTAGCCCTGTGTTTTGAACATGGGAGAAGAAAAAGAACTGTTCTTTTACTGAGTTTCATTATTTTCTACACTTCTAAGTTGAAGTGAACTGTTCTATCGGTGTGTTGTTGCCTGTGATCACTAAGCAAGTTCCTCAGGAACTTATTGATGTTGGTGTCATTACAATATGTGTTTCCATTGCAATTTCAAACGTGGTATGGTATCTGACATCATCATAATCAATATCACTTTTACTAAGCACTCTATTAAGCTCAGTCATGCTCATTTTGTTAATATTTCTAATGTGACACTTTCAAATACACAACATTCCAGATCCATATACAGCACACAGTAGCTGAGGCTACAAATTTACTGCATGCCATTTATTACGCATTAATCCCATCCACATATTATAGCAGCCTGTATATCTGGGAAGTTACTATGCATGCTGTAATGCACATGATGACTTAATTCAAAGAAAGAGAGAAACATCCCTGCCAACACAAGTCATGAGACATTTAAATGACAGAGTTTGTTTTCTGAGTCAGAAATTATTGGGGCACTCTGGATATCTTCCACCACAATTTCTTAGCGCAAAGAAAGAGAAACCAAAGCACCGCACAACAGTGGTCTGTAGTCTTTAAATGTTTGGTTAGTTGTGTAACCTTTATTGA
Source organism: Fulmarus glacialis (assembly GCF_000690835.1). NCBI lineage: Eukaryota > Metazoa > Chordata > Aves > Procellariiformes > Procellariidae > Fulmarus > Fulmarus glacialis. The sequence goes on along the minus strand of NW_009218127.1, from coordinate 6,747 downwards.
CCATAATGAATTAAAATTCCCCAAAAAGGATCATAAACCCCATGGTTATGCTGGTGGGAAAAAACACCAGGGATGAAATGCAGAGTTCATCAAAACTAGCAAGTAAATTCTGTGGGGCATGTACATCTATTTGCATTACGTAGGATGTATGAGGTGTACATTGTCCTTATGTAAATGTCCAGTACTGAAAAGAGAGTACCAATGTAAGTATGATTGCTCTTGCATATATCTTTTATACTTTTCTTTCAGATTGGCAGGTTGGTTTCTTTCCTCAAGTTCTTCTCTTTAGTTTTCTAAGAAAATTATTTGTCCCAATGTCTGGAAATTACTTTAATGAAAAATTTGATTTCTCACTCCAGCAAAACTCACTGAAGAAAGCTCCTCCTCACAAAGAAAATGCAGAAGTAGATAGGAATTACATTTAATCATGTAATCATGATATGACTTTTCATTTAAAGTGCTGGAATATCTTTTCCGAGGATATTTTTGTTTCATAGCCTGTCAAGTTTTAGACTTGAAATAACATCTGACATTGATCAACGTCTGAACTGAAATCTGAGTATCATATAAATGATGTAAAGGAAGGTAAAGGAAGAAAATTAGTTAATGCCAAAGTTTACTTTTTGTTTCAACATATTTTTATTGTCAGTTCCCTTTGTTTTTAATTAGGATGCCTACAGATTTATGTGTATGTGTGTATGTTTCTTGAGCTTAAGTAGGCTTCCTTGCTAAACAGACTTCCTCATGTGAATACTTTCCAACTCAAAAGCACTTTATTTCTGGAATGTCCTACAAAAAAAATAATATTCAGGGCTCTGAATGCTTGAAAAACTCCTAATCCACATGCAGGTGCTCTAGACTAACAGTGTGCTTTGACTTCTAACATGGGCAAGTATTTCCTAAGAATAAAATACCGTCTGTCTTAGCTTCAACAGTTTGAGAAAAAGTGTAGGAGTTCTTGTTATATTTTCCTTCCATTATCTATGTTATAACAGCTCCTGTGAAAGCACAGTATAAAAGACACAGCAATATATTTTAAAAAAGGAGTATAAATTGAGGACTTGCTTCAGGACAAGTGACCCTTGTGAAATGGTAGAGAAAAGAAATAAGTTTTCAGGCAAATACCTGTTTTTATAGTTTTGTATAAGAGCACCAAGAGCTGGGTGACTGCCTGATGAACCTTCTGAATGAGTTCCCAACACTCTGTCCGAACTATTTATAGACCTTCTTTCCATCTTTCTTCTTTGGATTGTTCATCATCTTTTCACCCACAATCCAGGTATGTGTTATCTGAAACAAGCTGAGTGGATTATACTAACATTGCAGAAAATACATGGAGAGTGTCAGGACAAACCGGAGCAGGGATTGTGATGGGAGTGATGAAGACAAGGCCTCTCATTTAGGTCTTGTTGAGGAATGTATCTATTACAGTCCTCTCAAAACAAGGTTTCAATATGCAGGCAACCTACAGGCACAGGTGGTTGGTCAAAGGTTATATTGCCTCTAATGAAGGTTTCTTCAAACTCTTCAGAAGAATCTGCATGGTTGTACCTGCACCAATCAACTAGACCTCCCTGACCCTCAACCCAAGTGTCATGGTACTTGTGTCAACACAGCTAAATTATCTTCTCCCCCAAAACGGGTGGTTGCATCCAAACTGCCTAGTGGTGAGTTCAGCTGTGGTGTGCTCTCCTCAAGCTGTGCCTTTTTGTGGTCTGGCACTGGCTGGCATCAGTGGAGATTGGAGTGTGATAACAGTTAACAGATCATGGGCTGTGCCCCCGTCCTGCTCTCTTTGGCAGTATAGGTGCAGCCTCTGTCAGCTGCTTTTCTACAAATAGCTCCCTGAAAAATACATTTCTCTTCTTTGTTTAGCATGAGTGATCCTCTGATTCACATCCTTAGCTAAATAATTCTTGTAATTTAGTGAATATTAGAAAATGGCAGTCTCCCAGCAGGAAGGTCAGGCTATTATCTCTTAATGAACTCTTTCCTGTTTACTTAAAGGCACCACTGGGTTACCTTCCTTTCATTTCCTTAGCAGCTCTGTTATTGAATCAAACTAACAAATATATCGAGGACCCATCTCAGTAGTCCAACATGTTCATGCCATACCTGTGGCCATAATTCATAACGGAGTTACCCGTCCTTCACAAATCTTGTCATTGTTTCTAACATTGGAAAGAAGGCACTTTCATTGTAATTAACACATCATTTTATGAAATGTCCTCCCTTTGCAGCCCTTGAGAGTGCCCAAAGAATAACAAATACTAGTTATTTAGTATTTAAGCTAAGTGACAGATATGAGCTATTATTATTCCCATGAAATCTAATAATAAAAAGGCAGCCATGCTAGGTAGATCAAATTGAAGCCAAAGTCTCCAGTGTGATTTGTCCCACAGAAAGAATGCATGCAGAACTGACCTGATTTTTTTCCTTGTCTTTCACAGCTTTTCCTTTTTGGGGGGAGGAGGGGAAGTTTTTGTTTGAGCATTTTTTATTTAATGAGTTATATATTTTCAATAAAGACATTTGTCAAAATAGTTGCCTAAGCAGAAAACTGTAGATCTTTAAGTATTTAGAAAAGCTATGTTATATCACAGCTGTGCGTATGCTTCAAATTAAGACATGGTTCTCACCAGTGTACATCTGTTACCAGATTAGTGTAGATCACTTTTTCTCGTTGGAAGGGACCCCAAAATAGTAGTGGCTGGGATACAAATATGTTCTGACATTGCTATTTATCTAGAACCTCTTCATCTTATGTGAAAAAAATCAAAGTGAACTTCAATTCAGATGTTAATACTGCTGCAGTAAAACTGACCAAACTGCAGTAGTAGTAACTGCAGTTACTATATAATATTTACTCCTATAAAAATAAGAAGAGTGTTTGAAAGAGAATAGGTCTGCTAGTCTTTAATAAAGCTTAATCATAAACATGTTAAAAAAGCTGAACCTGCAGCTTGGGCAAACAACAGAATTCAGTTTGACTACAATTTCCAAAACTTATTGCTTAAAAAAAAAGCCACAATCGGCATATATTTTGGGAATGGAATGGCTTGCAAAGTGTGACAGCAGTAGCCGTGCTGGTATATCTTAGAAAAAAACCCATGATGCTCAGATATTAGTTCAGTAGCTACTATCTAAAATGTAATCTTTTTCATCTGATGCAATTTCTTCTTTTACTTCAGAGTTTCAGAGAATGGAGCTATCAATTCTAGAAGTTAGTGTAAGGTTACAGTTCTCTAAATGAAAAATGAAATTGTGTCAAATTATATTACAAAGTCTAAGATGAATCTTAGATTTGTCTTAAATTCCTAAAACCTGGTATTAACAAATTCAGAGTCACTGTTGATTTGCAAAAGATGAGAGAAATAAACATTAGATTTGCACACAAATTTAGTGGCACAAGTATTTTCGCAGAGTCACAAGATGGCTGAGATTGGCAGGGACCTCTAGAGGTCATCTGGTCCAACCCACATGCTTAAGCAGGGCCACCTACAGCCAGTTGCCCAGGACCGTGTCCAGACAGCTTTTGAATATCTCCAAGGATGGAAACTACGCAACCTCCTTGGGCAGCCTGTGCCAGTGCCCAGTCACCCTCACAGTGAAAAAGTGTTTCCTGATGTTCAGAGGGAGCCTCCTGTGTTTCAGTTTGTGCCCATTGCCTCTGATTGTCCATAGAGAAATTACTTTTGAAGGAATATCATATGTATCAGGCAGATCATGCCAAAAAAGCAGAAGGACCTTAACTATATTAGATGATCTATGTTTTGCAGAAAGATTACCACAGAAATATGCCACTGACCTCTACTATCAACATGCTAACCTACACCTTGTTTAAAATACTATTTCCCTTAGTCATATACATTAATATTATTCTGTCCCTGAGTTATGAAAAAACACTAATTTTGTGGAAATATGTGTTAAATAATCCAATAATAACCTTTTCTCTGACCCTTAAATATAGTTATCAACAACCACAGAAATTCTTTTTTGTACAAAGACAGTCAGGAGGAGTACTTGGTTCAAAACATGCATCACTACGATAGCCCCTCTGATAACTACCGAGCTTTGAAAACAATGGGCTTCAAGGTCTGTTGCACATCATACCTTCTAATCGCAGAACAGCCAACATTTCAGTCCTTAATTTCCAAAAGAGGTCAGTATAGTCAGCTCTTCTGCTTTATGCTTCTTCCTCAGGGGTCTGTTTTCTAGCAGAGGTCAGATTCATTTAAAATGTAGGTAAAGAAATGGTTTTATTTCACAAACATACTCGTCCACCTTTTCCATCCTTAATTTTCCCTAATAGAAAGAGAAAGGATGGGAAAGTACTAGTCTTTTTTTTTTTTTTTTTAAAGTATTTCAACTTCTAAAAGATTTAACTTTAGTGAAAACATGTTAAATATTGAATTGATAGGCACATAAACTAGTGCAGTAGCGGTGGCATAAATAGATGCAGAGAGTCCTTCTTTCTATATTCCCACTGCTGATTACGGCAAATGCCAAAACTCTCAAAAATATCATATCAGAGCTGTAAACAACTTGACTAATGTTACTGGTCATTGCTTCATTCTCTGAAATAATATTCATATAAGTGCATTATCTTATTCTAAGGCTTAATCAGCAGGTGGAATTGAATTCAAAGGACTGCTTATTTGCAAAGCGTGAATGTGTCCAAGGATCTGGAGTCTAAACCTGATTATTGTACGTGACCACAATGGAGCTAGACACTGGACTTTTCCATTATGAGGTTTGGTATATCTTACCCAAACTATCTTACGGACTAATTCAGTCTAAACACAGCAGCTCTGCTTGTGGAAAAGAGTATCATCAATTTTGCTCTAGACCACAGTTGTGAGGCATATTCAGGTAGTCATCCTCTGTGAATCTCTGTGAAATCACTAAGACCAATGCGATGCAGACAAAATAAGGCACACACACCTAATCAGGTACTGTCACATTGCCATTTTGTTCTGCTGCCTCCCAGCATTGGTGGCTTCCACTCCATGCTGAGTTACAAACAATTGGGTACTGGTGACACTATTTTAAAGTGTTGCCTATCTGCCTGCTGTAACAGGATCATCTTTCTGTAAATGACTTCTGTGCATACTTAGAAAAATTAGCAACGACTTTCATTTATTAATGTAACTTTAATTTTGAGTGTTCAGAGTTCCCAACCATATTTAATCTTTTTTTTTTTCATTTTCCTTGTAATGTGCCCCAAGTTCAAGATGGCAGAAATTGCATATCACTGGCAAATTAACAAGTTTATAGTTTAGCATATTGTCTATCCCATTTTTGCAAATTAAGTACAGCAGAGAATTCAATGACTTCCCAAAATCCCAAACCACTTCCTCAAGTCCAGTTATACATAAATCATCTTATAATTCTTGCTTCCTTCATATATAAGGCTGTTTCTCATTTGTTCCTTCTCAATGCCATGGATCTTGCCTGATATCTTACGTCTTAGTTGTAAAGGTGATATTTCCCTTCCCTGAGAACAATCACAATTAGTGTCATGCATGGGACTGATCTGCTGCTTTTTACAGTCTGTTTTTCCTGGGTTTAGCTTTTTCATTGACTACGTATTCCATCTTTCTCTACTAACATTATTTGGTAGCATATCACAGCTAGTGACTCTGTTAGTGTCAAAACCATTGCATATAATATGAAATAAGCATAGTGTACATTATAATGTGTATTATATATTCCTGTATACCTTGTAAAATAGTAAAAAAGATACTATTGTGTTGGGGATGTAGTCACTGTTAGCAAAAACCAAGAGTGCTTTTAATTGTGTTTGAACTAGTTCTAATCAAATAAAACCGAAAATATACCTCTAAATCACCACATTTGAAAAATTATATTGAGTATTAGGAAAATAAAATTAAAAGAGCATCATTTAACAGAGGAATGGATATCGCTTCAGGTTAAAAAAAATACCAAACTCTTTTATTTAAATGTTTATTCTGGATTAAGTGTTAAAGAAGCGTGTGAAAATTGCCAGAGTATTTTTACATTGCAATCCATGAGTATAAATAGTTGTAAACCTGATAGCAAGTACAGAGCTCAAGGCATGGTATAAACCTTATCTGTCTTTGTTGCCATGCTACTGGCAGAACCTAAATAAAAGGTATAAGCTGCAATCATACGTCACACTATCTATCTTTTTACTTCCCAGAAAAAAGACAGAGATACAATTTATTGGTAGAGATGTGGTCCAGGCCCATTAAGGAGATATGCATTCACTTCAGAAATTCTGAATTTCTGAGTTCATGGTACATTGCGAACACATTCTGAGTCTTTCTTGATAAGTAACTGATTCCTTTTAGGTTGACAGAAGGAAGCTGTTAATACTTACCAGTTCTTGGTTCAACAGTTCCCAAACTAGGTCCTGTCCTTTTTCCGGTTTCATGTGAGAAAGCACTGCGCTATTTGGAATGCACTAGTTAGCACAAGGCATAAAGCTTTTGTGATACAAGACTGGTAAACATAAATATGTGTAATGTTTATATATGTGTTCATATATGTTATATGTGTGTGTGTGGTTACAAGAATGTAAGATTGGGTATAGGTATGCAATGTATACATTTGTGTATGTATACATTATATGCGTACAAATATATGCATATAATGCATACAAATATATAAATTGCTATATTATATAGATTATATACACAATATATTGTATATAGGACATGCAATATATCACATACATAAATCATAGAATCATAGAATAGTTTG
>NW_009218126.1:1024-1292 GCF_000690835.1 Fulmarus glacialis | reverse complement strand
TGCCCCAGGCCCTGTCCCTGCCCCAGACCCATTCTTCGTGCTGAAGCCAAGTCCTAGCCCCAGCCCCAAGCCCCAGCAGCTGGGCACCTGGGGATGCCAGCCTCTGGGTCTGGAGGGTTGCCCCCCACTGTGAGTCGTCCAATGGGAGGCTGGGGTGCCCTGTGCTGCCAGCACCCTGCCCTCTTTGCACAAATGCAGCCAGCCCGGCTCTTGCACCCCTGGGTGCTACCCCAGGCTGGGGGGAGTCCGGCCAGTGGCTTGGGCTGGT
>NW_009218126.1:0-995 GCF_000690835.1 Fulmarus glacialis | reverse complement strand
GGGGTGGGTGGTGGGGGTCCCAGGTGACACTGCTCAGGGTGACACAGCTCAGGGTCATTAAGGCCCACCAGTGCCCCCAGGGTGCTGGCATTGCCTGGGTGCACAGCATCGCCCCAGACCTACATCCTGGGGTGGTTCTGCTGCACCTAAGGAAGGGGCCCAACCCTGCCACCGTCCTGGCAATCAGGGGATGGAGAGACAGGTCCCACCAAGGACTGTGCCCCTGCCTGGGTGACGTACATGACGGGCACGGGGAGCCTGCGGACACATCTGCTGTGGTCTTGCCATCCTCCTCAGGACCTGGGGGAGGACACAAGCCCACTCCTTCTGCAGCACCAAAGCTGTCCTGGTAGTCCCAGGAAGTAAACTGCTTCAGGGAGCAAACGTGTCATCATTAAAGAAAGGATCTGGGATGTCCCCCACCTAAATAACACACCCTGGCTCTATTCTTTTGGCTGAGAAAAGGAGGAGAAAAACCCAAGTGAAACAAATGCTGGTCCAGCCCCCACCACGGTGGTTTGGTGGTGATCTTCGCACAGGTGTTGGGGGGCTCAATGGAAGGGGTGCGAAGACCCCAGGCTGGGGTGTGGCTGCCTGGACCCCTCACAGTCCTGGGCAGGGGGGGGTGACAATCCCTGGACATCTGGGATCCCACGGCTGCACTTCCAGCCGGGAACGTATAAATATTTCAGCAGATGTCAGGTTGCATTTGCTTCTGGCAGGGTAAGTGCTGGGAGAGGGGGAGGAAAGGGCGGAGAGAAGATGCTCTCAGAGGATGTGTCATCACATGGGAGATGGGGGCATCAGCTCCGGGACCCGATCCTCACGGGTCTCCACCTCCGCTTAGTTTCCCTCTACGGATGCTTTTGCCTGCGGGACCGGTGCAGGGCCGTGGCTCAGCCCCCGTTGTCCTGATGGCCCGGTCTCACCCCATAAACACATCTCGGGGGGCTGCTGGCAGGCTATGCCGGAGAAAGGAGGGGATTCGGCAATTT
>NW_009218125.1:0-8657 GCF_000690835.1 Fulmarus glacialis | reverse complement strand
CGGTTAGGCCCAGCAAGTGTTCGGCTCAGGCTTTAAACTGTATTTCTGCTTCAGGGCTCCTGCAAGGGGCGTCAGCCGGTACGGGAGGGGTTCCACCCTTGGATCGACTGCGGGGACTTCAGGCATCAGCACAATGAAATGGAAGAAAAAAGTGGAAGGGAAGCGCTGTTTAGCCTTTTATAACAGCCCGGAGGTTTGAGCTTGAACAGAGAAGGAATGCTTATTTTTTTTATTTGGCATGAATTCCAGAAAGGGTTGTGCACTCAGGTTGCTAATGCACGGTTGGTTTTTGAAATGTCAAGTAACAGCTTTATAAATGAGAGTATCTTTCCTTCTGTGATCCAGTCTGTCTGGGAGGATAAGCCTTAGCCTTAAACACCAATCTGTGACTTTTATTTTACGTCCTTGTGGTTAGACTACTTCAGTTTGACTGAAACCGAGCTGAGTAGCGATTTGAACTGTGGCCCTTAACATCTGTACCGCTGGTCACACACAAGTAAAATCGATTCTTAAGAACTGCAATAAATAAATAATACAACAGGCTGCAAACAGATGGGGCCAAGACTGACCTCTGGCTAGCCAAGAAATCAGTCACATTGCCTACTTAAGTTTTATACGTAGGGGTTTTTTTTAAGGCAGTAAACAATTTTCATGAAATAAAGGCCTTTTTTGTAGAACCAAATTTAAAAATAAATATAGGAAATCAGTTACTTTTTTTTTTAATAAGTCTTATTTCAAGGTGTCTCTAGGTAGATATGCTTTTACTGCAGGATTTTCAACTTTTTAATACTGAGATTTTGGTGCTGTGTGTAACAGGCATTTCTGAGCAAATGACACGGCAGGGGCTATCTTGGATCTGGTAGGCAAACCTGTACACTGCAGGGCATTTAATTTCATCTGCATCCTCTTCCATCAAGTCTTAGAAGTCCTTAGCCTCATCACTTTCCAGGCTTGAAGTGGAAAAAGGGCTTATTAAAAACTTGGTTTAGTTACAGTGGAATTATTTATATTGGTAAGAACGTACACAGGGTGTACACAGTGCGGAATGCCACACTAGTCCGTTAGCTTGGACAACCAAATACGTACATAGTTGCTGAAGGCAATTAACAATCTTTTAAGATCTGCTGCTGCAGCCATCTATCCTAGATGATGTAGAAATAAATGACATTTTTGAGAGTGTACAGAATGTATGAAAATCCTATCAGTATCTATAACGATTCATTTCACTTAAAATACTGTGCGTTAGTATTACACATACAAATCCTGTGAGATAGGGAATGTTCTGCTAACCAAATATGCTGTCTGTCCATGCACTTATACTTACTTTTCAAAGCCTCGCTAAATGTGAAAATTGTAAAACTGAACAAATTTATGTCTAGAGACCTGTAATGTCTAGATTTAGAATTTGGTTACCTAGATTGTTTGCCTGGTAAAACCAGTCTCTGGGTGTTTGTGTGTGTTAATGAAAACCCAAACCAGCACCCGAGCAACCAGCAAACATCTGACAATCTCGGGGAGTTTTCTGTTTGCTTTAAAGCTGTGTTAATTAATACTGTGGAAGGCAAACATTGCTGCCTTTCCCACATATGGGCATTATTTTCAACTCAACTCTTTGCCTGAACAGCTGATTGAGCACCCTCCCTCCTGATGTTTTGGGTGGTTTTTTTTTCATTTTTGTAAAATTTTTGTAAAATTTTTGTCTCGTGTGCCTTGAGAACTGTCATTTGTGCTATTTTTTTTCCTTTTAATTATTCTCTCTTGGATGATCTGCAGTCTATTTTACTTAGACATCTCGCTTGTAATCCTTAACTGCTGAGAAGCATTGCGAGTGAAGAGCAGCGCGGTGCCCAAGTTAATAATCCTACCTGATGCATTTCTCTGCATTGTCATGCCAGGACTGAGGATGTAAGTGATTCTGCAGTTTGAGACAGAAAGGTTAGCTGCTGCGCTCTTCTTTGACACAGCTAACACTGGTAAGAAGAATTACGTAGTGGTCCTTGGTCGGGGATAGAGGAAGGAAGGTAGAAACGGAAGAGGTAGCAGGGCAAGGAGGAGGAGTCATCAGCAAGAAAACTCAGCTGCAGAAAGGTTGGGACTCGTTAATTCTGCAGGTCTGTATAAGTGTGACAAAAATTGATCATAGTAGAAACTTTGAGCATCTCTACGAAAACATGGTCCTGCCTCAAGTCAAATGAGCCTTTGGCTTTGGGAGGAGTTTCAGATCAGTGAATTAATTTCCTCCTTGGGTTGTAGAAACAGGAAGGAATGTAGCCCTTGAAACGAATGGAGTCTAATGTTTTGTGCATCAGAATACTTTAATTTTCCCTGAAATTCCTATTCTTTTTCACTGTAATCAAATAAACAATTACAAAATAGAGCATTTATAGCGTGTCTATTGGAAAATCATTACAAAATCTTCAGTTTAAAAAAAGGCTCTTCTTGAACATTGCCTCACAATCTGGCCATGCTGGTTCTTGAGCCAATAAAATGCTGGTTTTCAGGCTGGCTGTTCTTGTCATCTTGGTATAGAGGGAGCTGTGTATCTCATTAAATAAACAAAAGCTGAGTTAAATTGGATGTGATACTGAATGATCATAAACTGCAATATTTCAGAATTGCCATGGCCAGTTCTATTCACTACAGGCTGCTTGCAGTTGACAAAGCTAAGGTAAAACAGTGATATACTCTTTTTTTTTTCTTTTTTTTTTTTTTTGTAAGTGAAAATGGGCTGTGGGGGATGTCTCTTTGGCTTGAGCCAAGATCTTCCAGAACGGTGCTGTTACTTCCAACTGGCAGTGCTACTCATACAGATCCATTCTAAACACTTCCTTTTATTTCTATCTTTATTGTGCATGTCACCAAAAAAAAACCCTAAACAAACAAACAAACAAATCAGAACATTTTGAAGAGTCTTTAAACATTTTAGTTGGATTACTTTTTTATATCCAATTGCCTCAAGATACTGCATCCACAGTTGTAGTCCTTCTCCATGGCTGGACTTCTGATTTTTCATTTGACAGTCATTTAGCACAGACTTCCACTTTTTATCACAAGTGCCCTGTCTTCCCACAATCCTATTTATTGCTTCCCAGCTTTGAAGGCTTCTGATGCAGCAAAAGCTCACCCATTAGCTTAAATGTGTGCATTAATAGTGCTGTTGACTTGAAAGTGATCCCATCTCTGTACAGAGTCAACAAGGACACGCGTAAGATTTAACTGGGTCGGGTCAAAAGCCTGCTCTCTTCAATCTCTGCAGTACAAGACACGAGCTGTAGTACAACAGGGGAGAAAGGACCTTTTTTCAAAAAATAGCTGGATTTTAGTATTTTTACATCCTCTGGAATGGTCTTGTTTCGTACTAGTTTCATATGTGCTTATGTGCAGACGGACAGAAATGCTGTCCTCTCCAGGCAGAGCACAGGGGAAAAAAGATAAAGCAGTCAAAGAGAAGCTGTCGACAGTGGGGAAAAAAGCTTTTACTGACACTGACCTGGCAAACCAGCCAAGCCTGACAGTCTGGCTGGTGTGGCCTCCAGCCTACCTTCTTGTTTGTTGTCTGTACTGTCTGGAGTGTGCTATAGAGAATAATACTATAATTTAGGCTTTAAATAGAATACTTGATGAAAAGCAGGTGGGTTTTACATGTCTGGTCTAGTAAATAAATCCAACATGAAGTTAGCCTCCTGCTATTCATTGTAAACCCTATTGCCATTTTATGTCTCATTATCTGAACAAGAAGATGAAGATGCATTACGAAAAGAATTATTACGAAACGACTGAGAGTCCTTCTCAGGCTCACACTGAGCTCTTACAAAGCCATCTGCCATTATAAAAACATCCTTAGTGGTATTGTCGGAGTACCTGGCACTCCAGAATAACAGTAAACCACTGGTGCTGCCTATCTTTAAATTTGTAAATAGGTTTTCCTACAGGTGACTTGTCGTCGTTATTAAGGAGTTGCGCCAATCCTTGCTTTGAAGAAAAGCACTTTGTCACCTAATACTACCTACACTATTGCTGCCATGTAGTATATTTGCTGCTATCTGTAACATCTGTCAACTTATTTTAAAATTAGGATTTGTATTAAATAAGAAAATGCTCTTTTTTAGAGGATTTAGACAGGCAGTAGAGAAAGCACCCGGATCTCAGAACCCACCACCAAAACTGCTTCCATACCAACAACTGTAGGTATGTCGTACATATTGCCATTCAATAGCACTGCATAGAATCTGAAAAATCCTGTTCTTGCTTATGCTGGCCTATGTCCCACCCTTAGTAAAGATGACAGGAGATGTAACATGCACGGAATGATTGCCAGCTGGTGCCAGAGATGCTTAATTATAATACATATCAGCCCTGGCTGAGAAGATACAACTGAACAGCAGAAGTAATGGGAGTACTTCCTGAACTAACACTGCCTTAATGGAGGTGCAAGAATATCATTGAAAAGGCAGGATGAGAAGGCAGCCTGTAGATCCTTCCTTTCTCTGTTTATCCTAGTAACAATCCAAAGAGGTAGCCTGTGGGACTTCCATTTCAGTGACACAGAGGCAGAACTATTTTCTTCAGAAAAAAACACATGAAACTGGTGACCTTTCTCTTGAACTGGTGAGATTCTTGATCCCCAAATGGACCATTTGTCTTCTTGCCCAATTAGTATTATAGGCATACCTATTCTGTTGTATCTTGTTTCTCAGCTGAAATGATGTAAACGTAATAAATAGTTAGGATTTTGCTAGGAAAAGTGCCAGTTTTTTCAGGGTAACTTGGGTTAAGAGGTGGGCATTGAATAGCAGCCAGTCACTAATTTTGATTGTCATTGTGTATTTTATTCTGCTGGTTGCATGTTTCATGTGCTGATTGGTTTTAACTTGGTCAATGTTTAACAAAAAGAAAACTATCAATAAAAATGTCAAGCAAATATTACAGTCCTAAAATTGTATCATCACAGTTGGTGGTATGGAGTAGGAATTGGAGAATGGAACATTACCATGTTTTTAATCACTCATAATTTCTTAAGAGAATTAAGACATTTATTTATTTCAGTGCTGCTACTATTAGAAAAATAGACACTTTCCTTCCTCAGTTTTTGGCAGTACATTCTTATGCCTGCTGCTGGAGCCAGATGCCACATGCTGATGCATTTAGAGGTTTTATATTTGTGTGTGGAAAAAATTTCCTACAAGAAGTTAGCTATATAGTGTACCTTTTTTCTGTTTTGTTTCATACACAAAAGATTTGGATTCTTTATGACCTCTGTTGATAATGTGTGACTAGTTCTAATCAAGGTACAAGAATTTGCTCCTAACTCCAATTTTTCAAATGCAAGTCTTAAAATGTTTTATCTTCTGTCTTTCTGAAGTTCCAGCTCTTGAAATCAAGTACATAAGATTGTCATCTTCCATGTTAAAAAAAAAAAAAGGGTTTCTCTCATGGCTAAAGAAGAAGACTCGCCTCATGATGTGATACAAACTTGCAGAGAAGACAGCAAAGAAAAGGCCCACCATTTGTACAGATTTTTCAAATTAGAAATTTAAAGTAAGTTTCATATATTTCGAGATAAGATTTATGATTTTTTAACTCTTCTGGTTCTCAGTATGATAGTTTGCATCTGCTTCTAAAGGTATATATCATTGTTAAACCTGGATTGCTGCCTATACAGATATTTACAGACTGAAATCTGTCTGAGAGATTTACTCATTGAAATCAGGTGAAGATAAACATCTGTCTTCAGTCCATAAGAGATTTACAGATACACTAAGCCTGCCCATTTGGTTTCACAAAATGTGATTACCAGAAATGAGTTGTAGTGAACATTTATATTGAAGTGACCTAAGAATCAATATAAGAAAGAGGCCTGCTCAACAGTTAACCATCTTGACTTTATAGCATGCTATGGTGTTGGAATTCTGAAATTTAAACATAACTATCATAGTCAGAATTTAGGAGTATCACCATAATAATCACCAGGTTTGTCTATTTTCCTGGATAAAAGTCCTTCTACTAATGTCTTCTGAACTTTTTCCAACCAGACTTCAGCTTGCTTATATTCACAGGTGCACAAATATTCCTGTATTTTGCATATACTGATCCAGTCAGTTATTTGAAAATGTTTCTAAGTAGTTTGTGTCAGATGAAAAGACTAAAGATGACATTTTTCAACTCCAAGCAGAAACCATCTAGGTAACAGAGAGAAATGTGATTAGTAAACAAAAAGGCATATATTGCCTGTACATACAGTATTCACAGGGAGCTAGACCAGTAAGTGAATCACTGGAGCTTGGAACTTCATCCTTGTATACAGGAAAATTGGGAGGTCACCTTACATTGGTTCAGAAACTAGAGATAAGACTTCCATAGCAACAAACATTATCTGAATCACTGCATCATTAAGGCTGGAAGGGACCTAGGGATGTCTCTGGTCCAATCTGTTGCTTAAAGGAGGGTCAGACATCAGACCAGTCTTGAAAATCTCCAAGGGTGGAGACTGCACAACCTCTCTCCTCAACCTGCTCTGCTGCTTGGCTGTCCTCAGGGCGAAAAGTTCTTCGTAACACCCATCAGGAATTTCCTGTTTCAATTTATGTCCTTTGTCTCTTATCCTCCTGCTATGCACCGCTGTGAAAAGCCCAGCTCCATCTCTTCCATCCCCTCCCTATGGGGTACTGGGGGCTGCAAGTGTGTGCCCTTGAAGCCATGTCTGCTCCAGGCTGAAAAAGCCTCGGCCCTGCAGCTTCTGCTTGCAGGGCAACTGCTCCAGTCCCCAACCATCTCAGTACCCTCCCCTGAACTTCCTCCAGTTTGTCAGTGTCTTTCTTGTATTAGGAGGCCCACAATTGGATGCAGTATTTCTGATAAGGTCTAACGAGCGCCAAGTAGAGTGATAAACCCAGCCCTCCATCTGCTGTCTGTGCTGCTTGCTGTTTAGGCAGCCCAGATGCCATTGGTCTTCTTTGCTGCAAGGATGCAGCAGGCTTATGCTCGGCTCGCTGTCCACCACACCAATAGGTTTAATGAGTAGAAGGTCGTTTGTACCTGCACAGAGCTAGAATGTGCCCAGGTTTCCAAGTTTTGATGGTGTTGGTGTGAGCATCCCTGACAGGCTTCCTTTGGAGAAGGTTTTGAGTTGGAAACACAGCTGGGTGAGGATGCTTAAGGGAAAAGATAGGAGGAGCTCTCGGTAAGTTGTAAGCCTTTGAGATACAGGCTTTCACAAAACTGAAGGGAACTGGTTCCTGAGCAGTGCGGCAGGTATACGAACCTGGCTGCTGCTTTATCACAATAGGTTCAGTTTAAGATTTGGATAGTCTAGAAGAAAGCTGGGGTGTATGTATTTATGCTGGCTAATTTGTATTCTTTCCTCTTCCTGATAGATAATTCCTAAGTGTCTTCCTAAGTGTAATGAACAAGGTGTATTTCACAGCCTCTTTTGCACTGGGGCCTGGGACTTGGTTGGGGTTTTTGTTACCAGAGTTCAAACATTACATAATATTAAGTAGTTATTGATAGTAAGGATTGATGTTTTCATAGTTTTTTCCCGTAATAAACAGCATTTCTTTTTGTAATGCAAGCCCACAGTGTTGCGCTCCCGTGTTTGCCCTGCTGCGCGGCACCTGGCCTTGACACCTGCGAAACTTGCCAGCTTAGTTTTAGGAGCAGCACTTTTTGATTTCAACCTTTTGATTTCAACGGGCTGTCCTCCCCCGGGAAAAGATAAACACAAGCAAAAATGTTTACAGCATCCGAGTCCTGTTTGGTCACATATCTGTATGCGTATCTTCATATATCTATATCTAGCCGGAAGGGATTATGACAGTCTCACAGTGATCCATCTCTTCCCCTGGTAGCATGTTACTCTATTACGTCTAATGAGTGCTGAGCAAATTATTTGCAAAGAATAATTTATCAAACAAATGTGGCTGCTTTATCTGCTCAGGGAATATTTTAAACCAGAGTATGGTTTTTCTCCTATTTATTAATTATTCAGCAGTCATCAACACTTTTTTCACATTGTTAACTGTGGATAGATCACTGAATTTTTGTAATTGTTACATGCTGTTAGACAAATGTGCATGGATCATTATTACAGGACTCAATATAATCTTTCAGCTATTTTAGCAAATCGTAAGAGAGCCTGAATTTAAGGTTGCCTGAAAAAATACAAAAATTCTTTCCACGCAGGGTCAGAGTAAAACTTTTCAGTGCATCTTCCTTAAAATTCATTTTTTTCAAATGCAAAAAGAATTCTCTGCAATGAATTCCATGCAGCTTCAGTATGAAACATTATTCTACAAAAATGTGAAATATCTTGAGTGCGGTGAAAGTAAACACATGACAATCGCTGAAAGCGTATTTCTGTACTTTGCTGGCCTTACGCGCAAGACATCTCTCTGCATGTCTGCTTGTAGCGTACACCCAGCCCATTGTAGACACGAAGTCCCCGAGGAAAAGCCTCGTCCCCACACCCGCCTTGGTGGGTCAGTCTTCCCGGTGGAACCGGAGGGGGCACCTCCTGAGCCCTGCTGCCCTTTCAGCCACTCTCACGCCCCTATCGCCACCGACACTGGCTCTCGCTCTGCACGGAGATCCACAGTTTTTGCAGCGTTTCCCTTCAAACACGTGAGCACTTGTTGTGGTTTAACCCCAGCCAACAACCA
>NW_009218124.1:492-801 GCF_000690835.1 Fulmarus glacialis | reverse complement strand
CTGGGCCGTGGCGCTGCTAGATGCTGGGTATTGGGTATGCTGGTTTCGGGCACTTGGGGTGCTGGGTATAAGACCTGTGGAGGTGCTGGATGGTGGGTGTTTGGTGTGCTGGGTGGTGAGCCCTGTGGGGGCTGGGTGCTGGGCATGTCCGGGGGGTGGGTGTTGGTCAGTGGGAGTGCTGGGTGCTAGGTACTGGGGGTGGTGGGCCCTGGCACTGCTGGGTACTATGCCTAACTGAGTGCAGGATATGTCTTGGTGCTGGATGCTGGGTGCTGGAGGTGCTGGGTGCTGGAGGTACTGGGTGCTGGG
>NW_009218124.1:0-263 GCF_000690835.1 Fulmarus glacialis | reverse complement strand
TTGGTTGTGGTGGGTATGTGTGGGTGCTGGGTGTTGGGCAGTGTGGGTGGTGTGTGGTGGGTGCTGGGCATGTCTGGGTGCTGGGTACTGGGCAGTGGGTCTGCTGGGTGCTGGGTGCAAAGCATGTCCGGGTGCTGGGTTTTAGGCAGTGGGAGTGCTGGTTAATGGGCGTGTACGAGTGTTAGTTGCTGTGTCCTTGGTTGCTGGGTGCTGTCTGTGTCCGGGTGCTGGGTGTGTCTGGGTACAAGGTGCTGGGCAGTGGG
>NW_009218123.1:0-1071 GCF_000690835.1 Fulmarus glacialis | reverse complement strand
ACTGTGCTGGAAATAGCAGACCCTACACACTTGACACTCTCACTGATGCGGCGTGTTTAGGCAGAGAAAGCTCAGACAAGCTTTTGCCATATTAGAATTGTTGCAATTGTTCTTTATTTCCCTTCTGGTATTTGTCAAGGTGCATTGTACCCTAGCTGTATTCACTTTTCAGATCACATCAGTATGAACTGGGTGCTCTTCTGCACCTGTGTGCTTTCTCCCAACTTCTACTTTAAATATTCGTCTAGGAGCCTTTGACTTTTCAGTGCCAGAAGCCTCCCTTCCTCATGGTCGAAGTGCAGCCTTCTCTTCTTGTTCAGGCTCCTCTTGTCCCAGAAGACTTCCTAGTGCTTCATGTATCTAAGTTCTTCCTCCCTACATCTCATTTGGGCACATAGACTCTGGATTTCTGTGTGTCCCCGGCTTCACAGGTGGAATTGACAGTGTTTCATGGAATGCAAGGTCTTGATCCTCAGCCACCTGCCTGACAGACAAAACTTGGCCTCTTCCATTTACCTGCATCAATGACCTAAAGATGGGACAAAAGAACTAGCTCTGACCCTGGAGCCTCGCATCTAGACGTTGCATGATGCCTCCTGTCTTTGTGCCCAGCAGCAGGTTGTTATTTAACTACACGAGCCCAGTTACCCAGGCCTAGTAACAGAATCTCCTGCCAGCACCAGGAGATTTTTTTTGCTGTCCTTTACGCTCTCTGCTGCCTCCAAGGTGCACTGTGATCCCTGCTGTAGGATGAATCTCATCTAGGAAACTCGGGCAGTCCGAGGAGGGCATCATTTGCAGAGGACTGCCACAGTAAAAGTGGGACTGCCCTGCACTTCCCCTGGACGTCTCTCAGCTGCTGCCATTCAGAGAACTCTCCAAATGAGAGAACAAACATGTCCTCTCCGCACCCGCAGATCCTCTGGTGAAGCAATCATGCACTTTGCATCCTGCATAGTAACTCCTGTAACACCTACCTGTGGGAGGTTCTCTACCTCCCTGTGTGCCTTAATGTGCTGTTTGGGGGAAGCTTATGTTAATGGAACTTCTGTAGTTCTGTCACTTCAGCTC
>NW_009218122.1:270-20803 GCF_000690835.1 Fulmarus glacialis | reverse complement strand
CCACCCCCCGCCCCCGAAGCCACTACCTAGGAGAGGAACAATTTCGCTAAGAATATTCAAAGAAAAGCTACTATTCCTACTATTCTGAAATGACCAGTGAAAGTTAGCCAAGCTAATGCTGCACATACACACACAGTTCTGTGCTTATTGAGTATCTCTGAAGCCTCTCTTCAACGTACCCCAATATCTCTTCAGGGTAATCATTAGGAAGCTTTCCTTTCAGAAAACCAAAAACAAACCAACCAAACAAAAACCAATCACCCAACACCAAAACCAAAAACACATGCAAATAACCAAAAGAAAACTTCTGAAGCAATTATTTCAACCAAATATTATAAATTTGAATCTGCTTGGGAGCGGGAATGCAGAAACACTGGCAGTGATGAGTGAGTAGCTAGAAAGCACATAAACTGCTAGATAAAGGGTATTTATCAGGCAGTTACACAGCTGTTCAAGAAACTGCAATTTCCTCATTGCAAATACGGATTGTACACATGGTAATGAGAGTTACAATTTACTAGGTAATAAGTATTAGGAAGAGACCACTTGATTAAACACATTGGTGCTGAGAAATTCCAATAAAAAACATGATTACAGAATAAGTGGTTGCCATTAAAAATGTTCTCTCAAAAACCACAGCTGTAATTTCTCTAGGTAGAGTCCTAATCCTGGAAAGATCACAGCAGAACAAAGAAACACATCTGTGGAGAACATCTGACATTACAAAACTGAACCCCAAATTTCTATTCTGTCTAGATTCTCCATTTGAAAACTACCTTTCATATAACCCTTATTTGTGCAGCTTATGGAGTAACAAAAGAAGGAGGAAGTTTCCTCACTGTTATCACAGGCTGTGCTTTGGGATTTGCGGCCAAGATGCCCTAAACTATTCCACTAAGTTTTGTCAAATACAATTAATAAATAGCAGGAGTCTCCATTGTCTTCCCTGTGAATGATGGCTATTTCAAAATACCACCTTTATACTGAAGTACATTCATGTTGAATTGATGGAGAGACATGATTCTCATACAAATCATCATGAATGTTTTATTGTATAAACACACATCCAGCTTGTAAAGCAGTCTGCAGGCTTTCAAAGTAAGACATACATACATTGTTTCTTCATATAAACGAAGCCTGTGGAACAATTCTGCACTGGGAGACAAACAGATGAAACAACCTGCCAAGTTATTTTGTTTTGTTTGTTTGTTTTCATTTTGCTAAATTCATGTAATTTTTGATTACTACAGAAAGTACTGTGCAGTTAAAGGATGCCCTCTAATAATTGCATTTGCACTGAGACAGAAGCACTCCCTTCATGAGCTTCCCTTAGGAAGACAGTAATAACCCATTTTTAAAGCTGCCTCAGATTCATATATAAAAACTGTTATGGTGACTGGTCTGCAGCTCAAGACTAACGATGGCCTAGAGAAATCAGGAAGGATTCATGCTTCTCCACCCCTCTACCACACCCAGCAGTGCAAACTAATTGCGAACCATGGTGGTCCCTCGTGGGGGAATGCACAGGGTGTGGTGAGGCTGGATAAAATGACCCTTTACGAGTTACACTTACAACAAAGAAGTCGGTTGAGCTTGTCTGAGTATACTTCCCTGGGGAGAGCAGAAAGGAGGAGATGGGAAGGATTGTACTGATTTATCAATGTGGATTTTAAACAGCCAGTCAAGTTCTGTAGAGGGTGAAATGATGACCCAAAGTGCAGCATCCTTTCCTGAAATTTTACATTGAAAGAGGCATTCTAGGGAGAGGAAATTACTGGAACCACTTGTATGATGTTCAAATGATATTAAATGTAATTAAAATACTTTTGTTTAAGTTACAGGCAGTGTGGGAGCAGGAATTTCTCTCCAGAGCATTCCCGCTGACTGGAGAATTAAGTAACAAATTTCTTTGTGAGAAATCATTGTCTCTAATGCAAAGTGTTTACCAAGACATCACAGTAGTGGTTTATTTTTTGTTTTGATTAAGTTTTATTATAACAACATTTATATTACATGAGTAACTCCATAATATTTATTCTCAGAGAGGATAGTATTTTGTAATCTTTTGCTGTATGCTTAGATATGTGTGTATGCTTGGATATGAGCAAGAAGAAGATTCTATTCTATTAAGAAATAACAGGAATTTTCCCCACTCTGTAACTGATCTCACGTGTAATACTGGCCAAATGCCACGTAGTTTGTTCTTCCAACCATCCCCTCCAGCTGCAATATGTAAAGCAAAGTTTGGGGTTAATATGGCTTATTAGACCAAATTATATAACTGGGGGGGAAAACAAAAAACCAACCAAACAAAAAAAACCAAAATCAAACCAAACCAACCTCCAAACCAACAACAGAAGAGCTTTCAGATACATACGTCCTTCTTCAGGTCAGAAATAAAAGCAGCAAAAAAATAAGACTTGGGCCTGTTGAGTTTTCTTTTCCTATTCATTTATTTACCTAGTTGTATGAATTTCAAACCTTGTTATACATTTCATTGTGTTCAGTTTGACACATTTTCGTACATTTACCTCTTAGTATGATTATTCCTAGTCCTGAGAAGTTATCTGAATTAATCACATTCTACCCTTCATTAATATTTTATTATTTTTATTAATTTTGGAATGAGTTTTTACTTTGGGAAGTGCTGTACTCAAGATGCAAATGAAGTGTCAAAGTGCTGACAAAGAATAGGATTTTACAGTACAGCTGAGGTGAATTAACAATTTGCCACTCATGAAAGTATAAACCTTATTTCCTGCTCCTCTATGCAATTCCCCCTCCTCCCTCTTTTCATGCCCTTCCACTGGCACTGTACCCTGTCTCTGTGTACCTTATGCCAACTCTAGCACTCATCTCATCACACAGGTAAGTCCGCAGTCCAAAAACACAAAAAAATACTTCCTTTTGCCAGGTTTCTTTTTTGCTGGTTTTGTGAGCTGAATAGGTTACTGTGCCATAAGAAAAGCACCAGAACTCACTGAAGGTAAATGGTGGAAAATCACACAGGTATGAATAAGGACAGGACAGGGAAAAGGCTAATTTTTCTCCTCCGAATAGCTATAAACTGTTAGCTCAGCTTAAGTTGTTTCACGAAGCATACCCAAAGAATACTGTCAGCATTTCAGTTTTTTAGATGAAAGTTTTGGATCAGAAGCTTTATTTATTTATTTATTTTTAAAAACCAGACCCACCTATTAATTTCCATAACAACTGTGCACTGTTACTCATCTTCCAGTGCGCTATTTTTGCCAATTTGAATATCCTGAAATTAAGAGAACATCTGTGCTTCTTGAATAAAGAACACAAACCTTGAGACTGATTTCGTGTTCTCCTGAGCATGATGTACCCTTTTCTAGACCATAGCCAAGGATATGCCAGCAGCGTTTCTAGACCCAAAGTTAAGCAACTTACAATTCTTTGATACAGATTACAAGACATCCATGGAGTGATGATAGTCAAGCAAAACGGTGAGACTATTAAGTGCTTTACAAACAGTAAGAACAGTCTAATATCTCAACTACAGTAGAGCAATCTTGAACCTGAGATGCCTTCTTTCACACTACAATTCTCACTGACAACCCAGTACAGAAAACCTCCACTTTTGGTCCTGAATAGAGTTTTGCAGATGACACAATGCCTACAATCCAAATTATCGCAGCGATTATCCAAATAGCAATATTCCACTATTGTGGTCCATTAATCTTTTTAGAAATGTTGTTCAATGCCCATGTGCTATGACATACTGTACAAAAAAATCAGACAAAAATGAAATCATCTTTCTCTTACCCACATCCTCTCCCTATGAGGGGGGAGGAAAACCATGGTATAACTTAAAAAAAAAAGTCCTTGCAAAAACTGATAATGCATCAACAAATGATAGAACTAACCTACTCCCAGTACCACCTATACTGTAGATGTATGACCTTAAAGATGAAGTGGCATCAGCAACAATGTGACTAATTTTTAAGAGACAGGTGAAATGGGACATAACATCTTCAAACAGACACCAACAACTCACACTAGGACAGAACTTCTTTATTCATACCCCTTGATCAAGAATCAAGAAGCCATTCCCAAGGATGTTTTACTTTGGGTTACAAAAAGGTTTTATTTAAAGTTACAAAATAACTATCTTCCCAAGTGTAAATATAATGAAGTAACCCCATATAGTACAGAAGTTACTATAACAAGTTTTAACTGAAACATAAAAATATAAATAAGAAACAATTTTCCTGAGTACTTCTTTCTTCTTTCAAGAATGCTAACTATAATTTATGAAGACTATCTCCTCTTTGATCAAGTTGCTAACCACAAACTGCTCTCTGGCAAAAAGATCAAGTACATCCTACTTTTATGTGATCTCTGTTATCAAATCTGCCACCATGATCCACCATAAGTGTTCCACTTCCCAACAACTATGAATTTTGGACAGGTCCCTAATGACCACACTTAACTTTGTTCCCAAAATAACAGAGATTGAATAATTGAAATTGGAATCAATAATTGAAAATGGAAAAGAAAGTCTTAGAAAGTAATTCCAACCACCACAGATAAAATATTGGTTATTATTTTAAAAGCTAAGAAACTCAAAATTGCATCAGAACAGAATTTTTGCTTCTATTAATCTTGAAAACATAGCGATTGACTGAACAGAAAAGCAAGATAATATATTCATATGTTTTAGCAAACATTCTGATTTTATTATATAATCGGGTTTGGTCTTAAATTACATGGATGTCAAATATTGTATCTTCAAATCCCTGCAAAAACAAAAACATACTGTCCTCTTAAGACCCTAGTAAATAGTGAAGCATTAACATAAGAGACTTTAGAACAACATGAGGAGACTTAAATATGAACCCATAGCTACAAAATTATTTTGTTCTTATGATGCATGTTAAACAGAAAATATAGCAAAAAAAAAAAAAAAAAAGCCGTATACTTTTAATACCAGGCATTGGTTTCAGAACCCAAGATGATTAACAGCTGTCAAGTTTGTTCTGACTATCATGTAACTTTTGGGAAGAGTTCTTCTGAAAACATGGGGCTGTATAGGGGGGGGAAAAAAGCACACAGATTTTAAAAAAAAAAAAAAAAAAAAATCAAGTGAAGGATGAAGGCTGGTATTCTAGACGAGACAGGAACAGGAGTGAACCACTTCAATGGCAGAATGATTTGTGGGATTGGGATAAATAATTTCCCTGTCCTTTCAAAAGCCTTTGTAGTTTCTGTTTGATGCAAAATAGAAGTTGTTAGAGCAATGCAAAGAGCGGCACAGCATGATCAAAGTGATCACCTAGGAAAATGGCTTTTGTAATAACATTTGGTTATATACATGGAAGACAAAACTGGTTTTCTTAAAGTCAGAAAAAAAAAGTTGTTACAATAATCAACCCGATTAGTAGGATCCTGAAGGAGAATTTTAGCTTTGTAAATAGAAAAGACCAGAAACTAATGATGACATGGAAATAATATGCAAAATTAGATATAGGGCATATAAAAGGACCTACTTCTCAGGTAAGTCTGATGCCATCCAAGAACACAGCAAAAGAATTTTAGAAGAGATGGCATTGTTGCATTAAATGAATTCTTGTATCTGAACT
Source organism: Fulmarus glacialis (assembly GCF_000690835.1). Taxonomy (NCBI): domain Eukaryota; kingdom Metazoa; phylum Chordata; class Aves; order Procellariiformes; family Procellariidae; genus Fulmarus; species Fulmarus glacialis. The sequence continues at coordinate 15,197 of NW_009218122.1, read as the reverse complement.
TTATGTGTGGTAATACATGTTCCGTAATTGATGAGTAAAACAATTTTTGGTTTGAAGGCTATGTACTATGAATATTCCACTAGCAAACTACGCACAATACTGCACACTGTGAAATTCCCACAGACATTCCTTTTATTTAACTGAATCTTTGATCTTGCACAAAAGCAGCAGTTTAAGTAGAGATGCAAGTGATCTTGAATAAATACCTCCCAAAAAATCTTATTTCACTCTTCAACTCTCAAAATGTGAGTTGTGTATGAGTTCTAGGCTACTACAGAATAGAAGAGAACAAGATCACGTAACACTTCTCAGTAACTAAATGTGCTATAATTGTAATGGCTTGCAAGCACTTTAACAAAGAACTGTTTTCTGATTTTTGTTACCTTGAAGGACAGTATAAACAAAGTATTTCTATGCCCAAATCAGAGAAAAAACCCTTTTATTTTGGTTTTGTTACATCTTTTAGACCTAAAGAGAGGGGCAAACCATGAAAGAGAAACCCTGGCCAAACTGAAATAAAAGGAAGTTTTGCCAGAACTCCAAGCAGGTTCACCCAAACCAGAAAAACACTGCACTGGTATAATATAATGTAATTTGAGTATCAGCAACTTAGGCTAATTTAGAGGTATTAATACCAGAAGAAGGTATCAATGGAAGCCATCTTACTGACTTAGCAATGAGCTAAATTCCTCTTAGAAAAAAAGTGAATTTTTAAAAAAAAAAAAAAAAAAAATCACTGCACAGGGGAGGGAGGGAATAAAAAAAACAGAGAAACCAAAAACAAACTTGCAACCATCCGGAACTGCTAACGTAGGTTGAAGCAAAAATATTCTGTCACATATAAAAGTTGAAAGAAGAAAAGCAAAGTAAAAGGTGCAATAGGGGTAAAAACCACGTTTTTCCAGGCTATAGGATACAGGGCCTTCATTTTGATTTCCAGTAATAATTACCGATTAGAAGCATGATACATTCCAGTGCCTGTATACTCACCTTACTCCAGATACGATAATTAAATAATGAATAGAAAAGTATAATCAAAGCACCAAACAATTAGGACAAAAAGCAAGAGCGAACAGAGTGCTGGCATGTGAACATATTGCGATAAAGTAGAAGGAAAAATTTTAATCCTTATGTTGTACTTCAAGCACGTTGTCTGGTACAGGTGTTCTCAGTGTGCTCTGCAAGCTCTCCTTGAATTCACTACTCCATTCCTCCCTAAAACAAAACAGGACAGGGGAAGAGAGCATAGATTGGATATTCAGACGACCTAAGGGAGTTGCAATGATAATCCACAACAGAAAAAACTAAGTGATTAAGTCCTATGAAAAGTCCAGCCATTGCACTGATGAATCAAAATTGAAAGGCTGAAAGGACAGCTTCATAAAAGCATAGCTGTATAATAAAGATTGGAATGCACTTCGTATCTGGAACAGAAAAGCAGGTATGTTATTACCTACTATTGTCTGGAATTTGGTGGGTTTGGTTTTGTACGAACACTTAGAAACTACCTGCTTCTGTTGCTTCTGTTGATAATTGCTTCCTCTAAATCTGGTATTTGTATTAAAATAAAGGATATCTATCCTCCCAAAATGATTGCAGTTTTACCACAATAAGAATCTATCTATTTTGTTAGTTCAGGAAGTTACATTTATTTTAGTACGTGCTATGTTACAGCAGATGTGTCATTGCAGGATATATTAACCACATCACATGAATAAGCCAAACAGCTGAAATCAGAAGCTACAAAGACCTTTTGAACATGAGCAGCCTCCCTGATCTCTATGAAACTAAATCACCTGTCTGATATTACTCGCACATATGGGAAAGATACAATAACCAGGCAATAGATCTTATGTAAGGCATAGTCTTATGCCTTAAATACTTGTTTCACAACTGCTGCCTACTCTACTAGCACTTTTTTTTCCTCCTGAGTTATGATTAGATATCTACAGTATATCTACAATACAATTATGATTCAGATATTATTACCCCAAGATACAACAGCTTGGGGGGTGGAGGGAGGTTGGTTTGTTTGTGGTGTTTAGTTTTTTTTTTTTTAATCATTGCCTGCCTTCACATTCTTCCTCAACAGCTGCAACATTTGAGCTGCAAAATCCTCTAAATTAACCAGCTTCTGATCTAACGTTTCTGTCAGAATTGCAATATTCCTGCACCCTTTCTAAGGTGCAATGCAATCAAGAAATCACATTAGCCAGTTTCTACGTTTGTATCCAGATTATGAGAAAGCAGTTTTGAGTGCGATACTGCCAGTTTTCCACAATAATAGTAACAGAGAGAAACCCAATTAACAGATTACTACAGAAAGACATATTTCTTGCAAAAAGATAAAACAGAAAGGGAAATGTTTAGCCCTGATGAATCCTTCTGATTCCATCTCTGGTGTTTAAAGATGAGCAGCTTTCATTAGGACTTCATGTCCAGCTCAGTAGGAAAATGTCACCAAACACCATGCTGAAAAATTACATCAGGGACACTGTGCAATGTTTCTTATTCTCTATCTAACCTTACAGAAGTACACAGTACAAATCCAGTTTTGCCTTCTGACCCACGGTTGTACAGATATCTCTGTAAGTACATTTTTCTAGCAAGTGGGTTCAAGAGTCGGACATTCTTTGGAAATAAAAGCTATGCAGATTTTACACTGGTAATCCCCAAACTTTAGGGATCATGGACAATAATATTAAGTGAGTGGTGTGCCTTCAGGCTTGTAATTAGGAATTTTTTTTCTAAATTTCCTATGGCCACAAGAAACATTAAGGTGATCTCAAAGACAGTGCTGTCTGCCATCCATAATCTCAGGACCACTGTTTTAGACCTTTTTCCTCTAATAATTAATAACAGCTGTGCTTGTGAGGTGACAAATACTAACAGTTCACATGATTAAAAAAAAATTTGAACGGAACTCAACACTCCCCCAGTATTCACCAGTGGGAAAAAAAGCAAGAATGTTAAAGAAACACTCCTAAAAAATAACATATTTGCTTACATTTGCTTACAGTTTTTAAGATTATGATATGATCATTTTGTTAAATATTTTTCCATATGTGAATAAATTCCAATATCTAAGACCACCGTTTCTTTTCTACTGTATTCAGTTCTTATAGGATGAGGATTATGTCTTATTTGGGAAACTGGGTGGAAGTTTTTAATGGTCCTTTTCAGGAAGCGTGCATCTGTTTTTTAAACCTGTTCCTTCCTAAACTTGCTAAAGTTGGCCCCAAAAATGTATCAGGAAATAACTGGAGGATGAGGGGGGTGGGGGAAGAAACTTTAAAGACACCTTGTCTTAATTAAATCTAAAAGTGTTACTTCTTCCTGTTCAACTGAGTCACGTATAGCTTTAGCATATCACACCTGACTGGGGGGAGGGGATGTGTCAACATCGAGAATACGTTCATATTTCAGCTGCCTCCTGTAATTGGCAGCCTGGAATTAATTAATGAAGTGGAACCAGCACATACTTGAATGCAGCATAAAATTAAACATGGCAAGCAGTATAGAAAAAATATTGCTGCTTTCTTCAATACTCTTTTATTGCTACAAAATGTGGAAAGGTAAACCAGTAAAGCCAAATGCAAATCAACAAACGGATGACAGTGCCTCTAGCAGTCATTTCTGCCATTTGGGTCTCTCAGCTGCTAAGCTACTACCTGAATGAACAAGTACAGTAAGAATAGTTATCCTACCTAATAAACAATAGCCCTTGACATTTTTGGTCTTTTTGGTTTTAGAATTATTTTAAATAATCTGTCTAAAGACATATGATTCATGTGGCTGTTACAGTCTCAGCTGGAACCTCTCAGTACACAGAATCAACATTTCAACTACTAATTCATGAATGCCGTCAGCTCCATGTACTCACCGACTCATGACAGGAATGTCATTTCTGTAACCTTTCTTCTTGACTAGCTCTTAGTGTTCAGCACAAGCCACCTTCCCAGAGATGAGGCCAGATATTTAACTGCTGTATTTTAAAGAACAATCTTTGGAGGGGTATAGACTAAAAGAAAAAAACCCATTTATTTTTGGAGCATTTCCTTCCATTTCTTTTTGTTGTTAAGTAACAGCAGATCTTGTAAGAATACTTCTAGTATCCTGGAAAAGTCTCAATACAAGTCCCTTTTTTGTTTGTTTGGTTTTAACTCAATAAATGTTAGAGAATCTCTGCTGTATGTTTTGGACTGTTTCTCTTGAATGAAGCTTCCCTTCTAAAGTTCTGAGCAAACACCTCTACCAAAATAATTTGCCTCTTCAAAATACCCTACAAATTTCTTACACTATTCCTGTACAGCAGTAAAGCAAGGAGAATTTCAAACCAGGTGAAAAATGATGCGAGAGAGTTCAGGATGGAAGTCATATCTGGAATAAATTTTAGAATTTGGGAGTTCCTGATTCTATACCTTCTGTTCCATATGTTTGAGTGTTTTTTCTTCCTAAAAACCTCAGCAGAAGGTTTACCTTAGCAGCAGCTTAATGAGATGTCCATCATGAACAGTATCCTAATGGCTCCTATTCTCCTAATCTGGCCTGGGTCCCTATGCCTCTCTGTTTGGGATAAGTATACTTCTAAAGTATAAATATACTTCTAAACAGACTGCATACTTAAATAAAAGCTTACGAGCAAAGTATGTCTAGTACCTTGTCTTTTTTAACCATTCTTTCTTCTCAGTCAACTTTTGGCAATGAACAGCACTTCATTAAGCAACTCAGTCAAGATTCAGAGAGATTCTTTGTGAGAAATATCTAAAAAATGCTTCTTCAGTAAAAACACAGGGTTGGGTTTTGCTTTAACTGCTCTTACAGAGTATCTGCAAAGCAGCAGATAATTGTTTCACAAACGATGTACATAAAAAAAAAATCAGCACAAATTAATTCTGTAAATTTATAGCTACATCACATAAACAGCTACCAGAACCTAACAGTGCCAGTGATTGCTGCTTACAGTGGAACTTGCACTGATTTAGAGCTTCACAGAGTTGTCGTTGATTCAGTTTTGCTATATATACACACCACTTCAAGTAGTTATTATTAATAACTTTATTAAGGAGAAAGAAGCCATTCAAGTATTTTTCAGGTGATGCCACTCCAAAATCACAAGTGCAGGCTTGGCTGGCTCAAACCTTGTCCGTATTAGGAAATAACAGTAACCTGAGAACAATAAATGGTTCCTTCATTAGCTTTTATAAGCCCCAAGGATAAGACCTACTTTTTCCATATAGAAGCTTCCACATGGAAGAGCTATAATATCTTAGCTTTTCTGACAATCCTTTAAGAGAAGAAAGATGAATGTTGCCATTAACGATTTCTTCCCACTTCCATTTCCTATTTCTTTACCCAATGGGCAATTTTAACTCACTTTTTTTGAGTTAATTTTAACAAGTGGGAAGTTATGCAAGCTATGATAAAATATGGCATAGCTTCATTACCTGTGTAGTAGTACTTACATATACCACAGGAACTGTTTTACAAAGCTCTATCAATCCTTCCTTTCTCACTTGCAAATAGGTTTGCATTTTGGAAAGACCTCACGCATCAGATTAAAAGAAAAAAACTAAACGCTGCTGAATGCACCAATTCTTTGCTTCTTAAACTAAGGTCACTAAGAGGAAACTAGAGGATGAGAGGTTTACCAGTAAATCCATCCAGCACTTGTATATTTAAAACTTTGTGGTCTGTTTAATGTTAAGAACTGCTTTTTAAGATGTCCTCATCCGTATCTCTCATTTGTAGAGGGTTTTTAGCCTATTTAAAACAGTGAACACCACAAAGAGGAAGTTATTTTTAAAGAGCACTAAAAGTGACAACTGTCAGCAAATGTATCTAGCAAGAGATACATCATTGCTTAACTAATGGATGAAAAATTGTTAATATGTTGACACTATTTATGTTTTCTGCTAATGTAAATAAAGACCACTAAAAGACAGATGACAACAATAAGACTCACAGTATAGCTATACTATTCCTACTAAAGAAATTATTTTGGAAACAAGGCATCTCATTTAATGGAAGGGAACATTCATTATTCCTATTCCCAGACACAGAAAAAAAAAAAAAAAAAGAAATGTCTCCCTCACAGGAAGCCATGGGGAAAATTATTCTTCCTGGGGCATACCATCTTAACTTACTGCGGAGTTAGGCAAAAGCTGCCAGTTATGCATCTAATCCCATTCAGGACCCAAGATGCAGATGGTATCCTATTCTATTGGTCTTTCCCTCCCTACCCACCTGCCCTGCCCCATTAAAAAAAAAAAAAAACCAAAAAACGGAATGATGGATGACCAATGGCAATAAAGGGGTCATATTATCCTCAGCTGTCTCTTTGGCCAGTTAGTATATTTTGGAACTTCTGTAAATGTAAAATAAAGTGCCCATTTAACAGGACATTTTAAAGCCTGTATGCAGAAAAATCAAGTGAGAATTTCATGCAGGTACTGGTGAGAGAATGTCCTGGAAGACAGAGCCAGTATTCACTGTTATCTCAGCCATGCCGTAATGGCTCTTATCTTTTTTCTTTTTCCTCCTTTCTTTTCTTTTTCTTCTCACTATATAATGGAACACCATTGCATTGACTTCATGCAATAAACCGATTTTAACAAATTTGTACTGAAGTACTTCCTGGGACTGCTTTTCATTTGCTTCTTTCACAGCTATGCATCCTACATCAAAAGACTATCTCAACAGGTTCTGAAATTCTGCAAGCAAAGCAAGCTCAATCTCAATCACATACTAAAAGAGTAACAGAATAATAGTTTCCATTTTAATAACATTTTGTATAGTCCCTTAAATTTGATGAATGAATTTTCTTAGTATCACTAAGGAAAAATAAGCTCATCAGCATTTTATAACCAGGGAAAACAAGCCACAGAACAGGTAAGTGATACATGAAGTTCATGTGAGAAACGTGTGCCATAACCACAAATAGTCCCGTAACTTGATAGGCACAAACCCAGCTTCCAATTCCACATAGACATGGGCAGCAAATTCATTATCTATAAACTGTTAAAAATTTCAGGAGAGCACAAAAGGGCACAGAAAGCTGCTTATTCTGGCAAGAGGTTCTACTCTAATAACAAAAATGTCTTCAAACACCAAAATACACAAGCTGCTTGAATTCAGAGCAAATTTCACACAGTGCGCAGGAAGTCACTGTGCTATTCTAAGTAGTGATGGTACAAAAGAAAACAAAGTCACAAAAGGAGCACAATTAACATGCTTCAGATGTAAGCAAGAAACAACAGAATATGAAAACAAACCTCCCAGAAATAACAATATGCATACAATAACTAACATACAACAATGCTCAGACAACTCCCAGCTTTATGCTCCAGAATTGACTCATTTGGCTTAAGTAAGAAGCAACTATCGAGCTTTCATAAAAGAGGTAAGAAAAACTTCATCCAACTACTCCATACTACCTGTAAGTACTTTCAGAAAACTTTACTTAATGGTTAATTAGTAGTTAATAGGTATAACAAACGCTAGTGCAGAGTCTCAAAGAATGCTTCTGCTCTCATGACAAATCTAGTCGCACAGTTTGCCCCTTCCGAAGTCCCATCCTGTTTACACCCCATCACGTACACATCGCTGACCACCTTCAGACCCAACAATAGATACACATTAGACAAAAATATCTGATTTAGATGCTGACAGATCTGATACAAAGATATCTCTAAGTAATAAATAAGAGCATATGCCTATTAAAACTTGCAACTAGTCTTTGTTACTATTTTCACACAATCACAGTCCCTATTCTTTTGCTGAAATCAAAGGTTGCTGGAAGAAATTCCATTAACTTCACAGGAAGAAGAAATCTACTGCCAGCTTCTCCCCCTCCAGCTAAGGGCTTGTATTTATTTCGTTAATTATTGCACTTTTGGAAGTCTGCAATTAATTTCATTTACTTTCAAAGGTCTTCATTAATGTTTACAGAAGAGTAACAGCTATGCAAAGAACACTCTTTACCAAGGTTATATATTTAAGCCTCAACTATCATATATTTTCATTTGCACGTCCCATAATTCAAAACTAACATAAGTGAATGAGATCTCTTGAAAGATGATTCAAAAAGGGCCAAATAACACATAGCCAATTTTTACATTTCATTGAAGAACTAGCTTATAACACAGAAAAGCAGTATCACAGAATTAGAACTTTGTGCTTAAACAAGTAAATTGTAATTCTAGTAATGCTATGGCTACTCTTTGTAATTACCAGGGTATCTACATAGCTTACAGTTACACCAGTAGGAACACATTCTTGTTTTATGTAATACGAATTCTTAAAAGCTTTAATAATCAGTTATTTATCCATATAATAGTAAAACTAAACCATTCTAAATTGCCTCAACTTTTCAGTAATATGCAGCTGGTATAGAATAAACTTAATATTCGAAACACCACCTTAATATTTTATTCTACTTTATCAAGTAGGTAAGTCACTTATGCTGTAATATGCTACAACATCAGGTTCGTGCCCTACGTATATTAAAATCAAGTTTGTTCTAAACACATAAGGATGACAAATTCACATTTCTTTACAAACATAATAAAGTACAGTAAGGTAATTTGGAAGGGAAAAATCTCAAATTATAATAGTTTTATGAGGAAACACATAAAAAATCATAAAGTGTTTTTAATCAACATGCTAAAGAAAAAACAGACTAGTGGAATATCGCCATCTCCTGAATTACATTTTTAGAAAATCAAATTGAAAGTCAATTACATTCTCAGAGTGAGTTAAAATTGAGTAAAACCATTAAGCACACAGCAGCAGATATTTAAATGTATAAAGTTACCTACAGTCAAGTTTGGAAATTAAATGCTTCAGCACCTTTGACAATTCTACACAGATATACGCATCCATCACTACCTAAGCATCTTTAAAAAAAAATTGGCATACAGTTCTAAATAGTGCAAAGGAATACCTTTGGCAGCTAAACTGGGAAGGAGAGCTTTAAAAAAATTGCAGTTCAGTTTCCAATTCTATCAGATGTTCACTAAAGCAGCCAGATTACTGAGATAAATCAAGCGAATCCCTCCTCCATGAAGGGATTAAGCTCTTAGGAGCAAACAAAACTTAAAGGGCAACCTCTATCACCAGTACAATGCAAATACATACAGTTTAAATAAAATATTCTATGTACAAAAATAGCAGCTGAAAGTCTCAGCATTTCATAAGACATGGTCAAATCCTTGCAGTTTTAGTTTCCTTGAGAACACTGGTGAAAAATACCAGCTAGGTCGTTATACAACCATTGCCTTAAGAACTAACAGATCAATTAAAAGAATAGACCTTTTAATCCAACTAATGACTGATTTAGCAAATAAGATAGGGGAGAGTATAGAGGAAGAAATGAAACCATCCTCCAATATAGCAGCAGATTTGGATTTGACCCTGCAAATTTAGAATTGAGTAAATGAAGATTACTTGTACGAACCTTGCAGATTCACAGAAAAATTATTGTATTTTTTACTGACTAATTTTTATAGTTATCTAAATTAACAAGTTCAAATAACTGTAAAGATCTCAGAAGTTACCACTGGAGCTGTTCTGTCCTCATATAGGCAGGATGATTTTATGACAGTCCAGTGCTCAGAATAAACTTGAAAATTCTCAATCTAATCTTAAAATCTAATTTTTGTAAGGCAGACTTGTAGGGTCCGGTAATGCCATGTGCATTATAGGCTCAGCCTGTAGGTCAGCCTCCTTTAAGTTAGTGGTTTAGCTTAACCACCAAGCATATTGCTCTGTGAGTCCTAATTCTCTTTTTTCTACATTTTTGTTCATCAGTAGAGCTGACAAACTAATATTCTGTTGAGAAACACATTCACACACTTGTAAACAATAACGTATTATTTTTTGTAAAATACTCTTAGAGCACTTCCAAACACTTGTTGGGCTTCTGTTTGCTGGGGGCTTTTCCCCCTCCTTGCTGCTTTACACCGTAGCGTAGGAAACAGGGTGCAGTTGCGTAACAAAGCGAGTCAGCAGCTGGAAGCAGATATACTTCAGCTGTCCAGTTTGCATAGCTACAGTAATAATGGAACGGTAGAAGTAATAAAAAAAGTTTTTCCTCAAGAGATAAGGGGACCTAAGGGCTACCAAATTAATTAGGAAATCATTGCTATGCAGACATAATATTGTAAGATTACCATGGCATTGAAAGATGCCCCCAGAGAAAACTACTGAAACTTTTATGAAAAATCATGTTACACTTCTCTGTCACAATAAACTTTAAGATTCACCTGCTTATGTCTTCCTACACTATTCTGCACTGAAGTGACCTTGGTTAACAGCCTGCACTGGTCTGGTATATAACCCCTTCCAATTGTAGTGGCAATGGCAGTGCAAAACACTCCTCTAGAAATTTTTGCACTTTGGTCACAAAGCAGCTTAGGAAAACAAGCAAGCATAATTATTTGTATTTTGCAGATAAGAATCTGATCAAGAGAGAGGTGGTTCACTGAAGGTTATACAAAAAACTTAAGGCTCATGCTGGAAAAAATACAAGCCAAGTAGACCATGTAACCTCAAACATCTGTGTGAAACTTTTTTTTTTTTCAACCTAGTCTTACCAGCCCAAAGTAGAAAGTACCTAATAGAAAATTTTGTACAGTAATACTACTACTGACAAAACACTGGTAAGATTTATAGTTATGAAGCTCATCTTTGTTTTTCTTGTTGCTAAATTCTTGTTCAATAAGTTATTTGATAATGATTTTCCTGCTAAAATGCAGCCAGTTTAAAAAAAAAAAACCCACCAAACAAAAAACAACCTAGTACAACAGGTTTCTTCAGAAGATACAGGCAGACATAATCTAGTATTTAATGAAAATCAGGTCAACGTACGGATAAAATTACGTTAACTTCTCTTTTGCTGAAACAAATAGTACCTCCTCTGATTTGCATAACCAAAAGATCAACTATTGCTGCATTTTCTTCACTAAAATTATCATCTTTAACTCTTGTAAAGCAAAAGGCACCATGTGAAATAACTTTGCTTACCAGTAGGCTCCGGCTACAGTGAAAAGTGTAGTATAGGATCCCCTGTCCATATCTGTTCAGTGGATTTTATAGTCTCACATTGATCTGAACTATCATGTATGGTATAAGGCAGTGTCTTAAACTGGTTTGTGACTAGGAAAATCTTGTTAACAACAGACACAGAGAAGCTCTAGACTAGATTGCCTGCAACAGCAGCAGAGGCTTCTAAAAAAACTTCCAGAAATATCTGTAATTAATAACTTCATTATCATTTAATTCAAACACTGAGAGAGATGGATGGGACAAATGCCCTCATGAGGCCTATCCTAGCCCTACAATGATATAGAGGTGTACCGGTGTATTTATGTACAAACTTAATTTCCTGTTATGGTTGGTCACTTCCAGAGGCACAGCCAAAATGTGGCTGGCATTACAGAAATTTATGGACTTTAAAATACACAGCCATGCTAATTCAATGAAATCCTCACCTGACTTCCACTCGAGACTTCAGTAAGCACTGCACTATGTCACAATTTCAAACACTCCCAGCGGTTATTTGAAGACAAATGGGCCATCCTTTCCCTCTTCAATAGAATAATTACAGGTAGACTGTTTTAATCAAAAGTATAACACAACTTGGAAAAACTCAATTCTCTGACTAAAGGGCACACACAGCACACTGTTTACACAGAGCCTTCATTTTTCTTACAAATGTTGTCTGCATGGTCCATATTATAGATTCAATATAAAATCCAGTTACCAGTGATGATGTATAAAATTTAATTTTAGAAAATGTATTGAATTATATGGTATTTATCGCTATAGAACTAATATCAGTTTTTATTTTGACCTCCAAATAAACCAGCCGAACTACAATAACTCTTGTTTCTTGATTCAATTTCATTATGAAAATATAACTACATCTCCTCTGCAATCTTCATCAAGCCAATCACCACACGCATTTCTTAATGGATATCCAACTTCATAGTTGTCAGTAACATCTGGCTAATTTCTGTTCACAAATGCTCCCGATTTTGCCATATTGAAAATAAGCATACGTCAAGTCTGGTTCTGTAACCCAAAAGTAATTTAAACTGAATTCAAAACCTCGATTGCTGTTTTCCGTTGTGGAGGAATATCATAAAGAAAAACAACATCATTCAAGAAAATAACATTCAATTTATCAAATTACTACAATGCAATGAGATACGAACAGCAAGTGGAAAATACTGCACTGCTAACCACCATCTGCCTATAAAGTCTCTGTTCTAAAGACAACAAAGGATAGAAAAGATATTAAAGGAAATTAATCTACAGGAAATTAATCAAAAACTCACTTTTAGTACACCATACACAAAATAACTGCTGTAGCTTAAGTAGTACTGGACTGCAGTTTATGTACATGTGGCCAAGAGGGCTTATAAGTAACTGCCACAAACAGCATAATATGCTGCTTCAGAGCTTAGTACAAATTGCAAGGTTCATTTAGGACCCTCTGTTAATAACCAGGCAGCCAGACTGAACTGAACCTAACATATACTACTACTACTATCCAAACTAATTATTTTCAATCTAACACAGACTTACCTACACTACCTTTTGACTGAATCAGAGAGCTAAATAGTGTGTTATATGCAGATGTCACAAAATAACAATTTCTATTTCTTGAAGATAAAGTTCTCTTTTGTCTCATATATTTTTCAGTCAGGTAATTTGCTGCGCTTCGGAGCAAAGCATACAGACTGAATGGATCTTTTGGATGAAACATTTCTGATTTGGAGGCCAAAACCTTAGTTCATTTTCTTCTCTTCTGTCATTACAGTCAAGGGAAGAAAAATTTGCATGACCATGGTTAATCTCACCAAAAAACTCTAAGGATTGGTATAATCTGTTTCCATTTTCGTACCACAAGTCCTCCACAGCTCCCAAGACTTTATCACAATTTAAGATTTGATCAACAATTAAAACAGATGGCAAAAGTATAAGCGATAGCTTTGCAATATCTGAAAAGCGTCACTGGATTCCTGTAAGGGGTTTCACAATGTCTGTCTTGCTCCACAGTTATGCACATTTTCAGTTTAGGAACAGTAAAGCTGAACAGGCCTCATCAGGAAAAAAAAAAAACAAAACACAAACAAAAACATTAGAAGAAAAATTGCTTTCTAGGAACCAACGAGTTCCCCACAAAATCTTGCTTTATTTCCCCCTCAAAGATTGCAGAGTGACAAGAATGCACAAAGAAAGAATCTCAAAGCAGAGGAAAAGGCGTACACAAGAAATTGAATTTATCTTTTTTTTTCCCCACTCAGGCATTTCTATTTCATTTTTACTTTTTATTGTATCTTTATGCACATATCAATCATCCTTAGCTCTAGAATTTGTGTTACCGCTTTTCCCTTTACTGTTACATGTCTGAACAGTACAATAATTTGTTTAGTCTAACTTTACCTTTTTTAGTCAAGATCATAAATAGCAAGTGGACATGTTTCCTTTTGTTCAGATGTAACTCTTCAGAGATACGTCTCTTAACAATGCATCTTCTAATCTTTCAAAGATTTTACAAGATGCATGGAGCTTAAATTCTACAGATCCTACTGCAATTCAGTGAAGCACACTTGAACAGGCTTATCTATCTTCAAGCATTTAAGTAGTTCCTCTGACTTCCAACAGTTACTTCAATGAGACTGTTCAAACATCTAAAAGTCAGCCAAACTATAGGCTTACATACTTTGATGAAGGAAACCCTTTAAGGTCTTCCCTTATTTTGCACATGGTTTCAGGAACTCTGCCTATTACTTCTTGATCTCCTGTGGAGCAGGACCAGACAAGTGTTCAACTACATCGATTCTGCCATTATTAGCTGTGTTCAGTACAGCAGCGTTGAAACCATAGATACACTGGTACTGGGAGAGGAGTGGCTGGAGAGCAGCCCTGCAGAAAGGGATCTGGGGGTGCTGGTTAACAGCAGGCTCAATATGAGTCAGCAGCGTGCCCTGGCAGCCAGGAGGGCAACCCGCATCCTGGGGTGCATCAAACACGGTATAAGCAGCCGGTCAAAAGAGGTGATTATCCCGCTGTATTTAACATCAGTGCAGCCTCACCTTGACTACTGTGTGCATTTCTGGGCCCCACAATTTAAGAAGGATGTTCTAGAGGAGGGCAACAAAGCTGGTGAAAGGGCTGGAAAGCATGTCGAAAGGCTAAGGACTTTGGGCTTGTCTAGGCTAGTGTGGAGAAAAGGAGGCTGAGGGGCGACCTCATTGCTCTCTACAGCTTCCTGAGAAGGGGAAGTGGAGAGGGAGGTGCTGATCTCTTTTCCCTGGTATCCAGTGATAGGATGCATGGGAATGGTTCAAAGCTGCACCAGGGGAGGTTTAGATTGGACATTAGGAAGCATTTATTTACCTAGAGGGTGGTCAAATACTGGAACAGGCTTCCTAGAGAGGTGGTTGATGCCCCAAGCCTGTCAGTGTTTAAGAGGCATTTGGACAACACCCTTAATAATATGCTTTAACTTGGTCAGTGCTGAATTGGTCAGGCAGTGGGACTAGATGATTGTTGTAGGTCCCTTCCAACTGAAATAGTCTATTCTATTCTATTCAAAAGGGCATCCATGCCAATAAGCTGAAGGAGAGGAGAAAAAGAACTAGAAAAGGGAATGCTAGGAAAGGATACAAAAAGTCCTGCACAGCTGTACCATGAGCTCAGAAGCACGCCAGTTTATGCATTCTTGCACAAGGCACACATGTCTCAACAACCTCCCTAGAGCCTGTACCTATATTTTCCTTCCAGTCTCTTCTGCAGTATCTTCCCTTTGCTGCAAAACACACTTCACAGATAGTATCAAGGCAAGATTCAGCTGATCTTGCTTACATGTTCTTGGCAAAACAAGATCCAAATCTCAAAAGCATAAAGGAAATCTA
>NW_009218122.1:0-232 GCF_000690835.1 Fulmarus glacialis | reverse complement strand
ATACCTGCCAAAAGGTAGGCAAGATGAATCCTACCACCAACCATTAAAACACCAAGTACAGACACTGACAGATCTCTGTGTGTTAATGCAGACATAAGCAATTTCTGTTTCCCTGAAAAAATATAAAATTTGCAGATTTTATTTATACCTTCTATATAACCTCCATTTAAATAATGTCTGAAAGTCTCCCTGCTACCCTCTTCTCTCTCCCCTCCCCCCCCCTTCCCCCACC
>NW_009218121.1:14316-30031 GCF_000690835.1 Fulmarus glacialis | reverse complement strand
CCTCAGGCTGGGCTGGCCCTGCGGCCGCAGGACCACTCGTATTCGGTTTTAGAAGAGGAGAAATAAAGAATCATCATCTTTTTTTTTCTCCTAAACGTTTATATGCTAGCGGTCGAAAAACCCCCAGAAGTTTAACACACAGCTAGCGTATTTGTTTTGTTCCCGCCTTCCCGTTTTTGCTGAATCTCGGCAACGCGGGGACACCCTGCAGCGGGACGGGAACGCACAGGGCCCCTGTGCCAGGCCTGGGGGCAGCTCCTGCTCCACTGCCGCGAAACGTCGCCAGAACTGGTGCTAGACACCAAAAAACCTTACTGCCTCATCTTCAGTGCCAGTTTACCAAAACTGAAATTTAAGACATATTTAATCCTCCCACTTTCCATTCTTTGTCCTCTTGTTCTGTTCTTTTTGCCTAGCGATTATGTTCCCGTTACATTCTTCTTTAGCTGAAAATACAGACCATAGCTAATATAAGGGAGTAGAGGAGGAAAGTATTTTCCGTTCATTTTTTCTGGAAAGCATTTGCGTTGGTGTTCCTGATGTGTCTCCCAGTAAATCGCTATTTCTTATTAAGTGCAAATTAGTCTGTCGGGGCACTGGTCAAAAATTTGTCTTCCATCTATACATTCAAGTGGTGTCTTCCTGTTTGGGTTCACACGCCTCAATAAAAGTTTAACTAGACAGATTTAGGTTTTGTTGGTGCGTATAGTAACAGTTATTCCTAATGTTGCCTTACCAGTGAAAGACTTAATTTTCGTTGTTTATAACTCTGCCAAATTTAAAAAGTGTCAATTGATGTTTTCATGCCAGCTGTTTCTCAGGCTAAACTTCTGTGAGGGCGCTCCACTTAAAATCATTCTACCTGTCTAAAGATGAAATTGTACTGTTTTGCTTTCATGTTACAGAAGAAAAATCTTACATGTATTACTGTAGCTGTGCCGCCTGATTTCCAGGGGCTCCTTTGGCAACAAAACAAAAAGAAGGAAGACTCTCCTGTAATCTTAATTAATCTTTAGCCTAATGGTGCCTGACAAACACATGGGAGAGAACAGCTGACCTCAGTGCAAGTTACATGGGCTTAGTGCTGAGGGAAAGGAAACAGAGGGGATGAGTTTCCAGGACCGGGAATTAGGAAAGCAGGGAATGGATGTGGGGGATACGACGGGACAGGAAAAGATGGAGGAGTATAGCCAGAAACTGGAGAAGGGGGTGTGAGGGTATCCACAAACTGGGAGCCATACAGTGAAAAAAAGATTTTAAAGAAAACTGAAGGAAACTATATGGAAAACATTAAAGCTCCAAAGACAAAAACCTCCCCTATAGTATTGTATGTAGTATGTGATATGAGGCAGTTTTTAAATTACCTTTGCGGAATGTTTTTTCCGCAAGACTGCTGCCTCATTCAATGCAAAGGATGTGTTTAATTAATGTATAGTTCTTCAATGTTTCTCTTCATTTTCATCATGTAAAATGGAATCTTTCATGTCATATTCACTCTACATTCTTCAAACCCTGCCTTGAAGGCAGGTTAATTAATTTCCATGATGGCTTTCCTGTGGTACTCTCATAACTCCTTCAAGCATTAATAAATTCAACTTTTTAACAGCCTTCTAAGTTGAAGTAGTACTATTATCATATTTTACACACAGGGAAGAACTAACAGAAGGTACAGTATCTGAAGTTGTCCATAGTTGTTTGTTAATTCTTTTATGTTGTAGAGGTTGGCAGGTTGATTTAAAGCAGGGAATAGTGGATTTAATACAGTGTGCATCTACCAGCACCTGAGAAACAACACCATAACAGTTCTTGCTCAGGTTTGACTTTGAATACTTTATGGATCTTTAAGCACTAGACGTAGTGGGTTACTTACAATCTACAAAGCTTTGGTATGCACTTACACCCAGGAGTCAGGAGCTAGTTTCAGACATATCTGTGTATCCTTCTTTATGACAGATAGAGGAACTCTGGAGAATTTTTTAATCTTCAACTTTTTAAAAGGGAGTTATGAACTGTTTAATTTTGCCCATACGTCACAGAACAAGATTATTTTCTTGACCGTAGCAGCTAAAGGGGCTTTTCCAGCTGTGATGGGACTACAGCCTGTGTCTGCATGCTCAGAGTTGGAGATGTCACCATGTCCCTCTCCAAATCTCCACCCCCACCTTGCTCTACTGTCCCTTCATATCACACTAAAAGAAACCGTCCTAGAGGCGGCACGTCACCAGGAGCAATGTGAGGCTCCGCTTTTGAGTGACAGGGGAAGGAATACATAACCCTACAGCCTTGGGGAGCTGAGGGACGGGACCGGGAAGTTTCTCCTCACCCCCAGGACCAGGAGCCCCAATTACCACCACGCTGCCTGTGAGGGCAGGGAGACGAGGAGGGAGAAGCTGTGTGTGTGCTGGGCTGTGGCCAGCCTCTTATCATCAGCTCTCTGGCATGAATTATAAGGCAAGGCAGGAATTCTCCCAAGCGCCACTTCATCTCTGTAAGGCACGTCTCATTGAGCCCTCTGATGGGGAAGGTGTTTTACTGCAGACGCTTTGGTTATTCTGCTTTCTTCATCTGATGCCCAGTTTTGTCCTTCTGTGAATGAAACTCTGGTAATACTTGTTCCAGATTTTTGCATTTTAAAGTGTTTTTCTTTCTTTTATGGTGTGTTGTGCACTGTTAAAATCAACACCACTTTGGGTTTCTTTTGTGGAAAACATTTTGCCTCTCTTACCACACAGTTTCAGCAAGTGCTGTATTTAAACAGGTCTGTGCAAATACTCATACGTGAGCTACAGTAGGTGTTGGTCAACCAAGTCTGGGAAAATCTCAGAGGTAAATCTGCAGAGAGGTAAAGTCTTAGTGTCAGTTCAGGATGCAGGCAGAAAGAAGCTGGAGGGACTGCTAATTTTGCCGCCTTAACAGACATTGAAATAAAAATTGGCAAAAGTGTAAACTAATTTTGAAAAGCTTGGCTTCTTTTTTCAGTGTTTTTTATATCTTGTGGTTGTATCTATGCGACCAAAGCCATCTATCCCTAGGAATGCTTCCAAGGGAAAACAGAACGGTGACTCCTGAGCAAACTGGCCAAATCTACAATGTAACAAATCTACGATGGTCCACAGTTTCTGCTCTATTTTGCCATTTTGAATCAATAGCCGACAAGTCGAGAACCCAAAGAAGTGAGGCAAACAGAATGGCTGCCCGTGGTATTTCAGTTAGAGCAATTGGCCCAGCATCACGCAAACGCTGCGTGTCAAAGATGAGAAATCCAGTTCTCCCAGGCAATATTTGTCTGCTTTAACTTCACAATCATCCTTCCTTTTCTGAAACTCCTGGAAGTCCAGTGCCTCATAACTTCTGAAAGAAATTGAGTGCTCGCACCAAAGTATTTTTACAGACAATACCAATTCATCTGAAGAGAAGTACTCCTCTTCATCAGGGAAGTTTGTGTCCT
Source organism: Fulmarus glacialis (assembly GCF_000690835.1). Classification (NCBI taxonomy): domain Eukaryota; kingdom Metazoa; phylum Chordata; class Aves; order Procellariiformes; family Procellariidae; genus Fulmarus; species Fulmarus glacialis. The sequence goes on along the minus strand of NW_009218121.1, from coordinate 26,583 downwards.
CCGAGAAAAACAGAACATGACTAAGAAGTTAAAAAGAGTGTTTTAACACATATATCAGAAACTGAAGAAAGGTGCTGGGTATAACTAATTATAGCTATTCCTGATTGTTGAAATATTAACTCACCGCCTTAAGCATTCCCCTTGTCGTGGTTTAACCCCAGTCGGCAACTAAGCCCCACACAGCTGCTCACTCATTCCCCCCTGGTGGGATGGGGGAGAGAATCACAAGAGCAAAAGTGAGAAAACTCGTGGGTTGAGATAAAGACAGTTTAACAGGTAAAGCAAAAGCCGTGCATGCAAGCAAAGCAAAACAAGGAATTCGTTCCCTACTTCCCATCGGCAGGCAGGTGTTCAGCCACCTCCAGGGAAGCAGGGCTCCATCATGTGTAACAGTGACTTGGGAAGACAAAGCCATCACTCCAAACGTCCCCCCCTTCCTCCTTCTTTCCCCAGCTTTATATGCTGAACTTGATGTCATATGGTATGGAATATCCCTGTGGTCAGCTGGGGTCAGCTGTCCCGGCTGTGTCCCCTCCCAACTCCTTGTGCACCCCCAGCCTCCTCGCTGGTGGGGTGGGGTGAGGAGCAGCAAAGGCCTTGACTCTGTGTAAGCACTGCTCAGCAGTAACGAAAACATCCCTGTGTTATCAACACTGTTTCCAGCACAAATCCAAAACACAGCCCCATGCTAGCTACTGTGAAGAAAATTTACTCTATCCCAGACAAAACCAGCACACCTCTAAAATAGATTATAAATCATAATTGTACTTAGAGAGTTATCGAGAAATTAAGTTTGCAAATGACAGAAATGCTCATGGACTAATTGACTGATGAGAAATCTTCCTCACGAGGGATCAGTCTTACACAAAAATTCATGGGCACTGAGTCAATAAACTGAGACACAGTATGATAACTGAGAAAATCTTTTTTTCCCAGTCGCTTGAAACCTTTCTACAAAATGTGTTCACGGTGTCAGATTGAAGCTAGTCAACAGCAAAATGGTGCTCTGTTTCAAAACCACTATTTTGAAATCAGAAGTCATGGTTGTATTTCTAAAGGACTTCTACCTTTAGTCATGAATGTTTTAATAAAATATAGCTGAATTTGCCCTGGTGAAACGGCTTCAATTTCTGTTTGTCTCTCACTGTCTAAGAAGCCACAGGCAGAATATCTGCAGGAATTAAACTATTTTTTTAAGTTCCCTTGATTGAAGAGCAGGACCCATGTGCAGCTCAGCCTGGCAAAGCTTGATCTACATCTGTCTGCTTTATTTTTGTGTACTTACATAGCTAAGAAGTGTCCTTCAGTGAATAATATCAGCCTAACATTAAAATAATTTTTAGGATGAATCATAATGGATGCTTTTGTATTTGTCATTTGGCATGTGAAAAGTGTATTAGTTCTCCTCCACGTGAAAATGTATATTAAAAACCCCTACATTGTTAAATCACACATCTTCTACCCCAATATCCTATGCCGTATATGATTTCTTTATACTCCCAGAATGCCTTGAACTAGGGGCATATTCTCACTTGCCTCACACATTTGTGTTATCTTTTGAAGTTCAGCCGGAGCTATTTGACTTGGCACTAATGGGGTCAATCTTCACAAAAATAAGTGAAAACAGAGAAGGAGAGGAACTCTGTCATCACCTTGTCCTTCGTTATTTACTGACGGCACAGGCATTTTAAGTCATGTACAAACATAGCCCTGCCTACACACCCTGCTTTACTGAGCACGGTAATGGGATAAACAGTAGTGGAATGCAGCACAAACCTATTTCACACCTGATTTAAATTGAATATTTTTTCTTCAATGTTTCGTTGAAAGGGTGATTTATATTATTTCTCCAGTTCTCCCGTAAATAAGGCCTTCCTTGTTAAGCATCAAATACCTGCTCTTCTCCTCCGGGTTCAAAACCTTGTGAGCCATGAATCTTAAGAGCTGTGCTATTAATTGCTGTGCGAATTTGTGGCCAGGTATCATTGGGGGATATGAACACGTTAGACTTTGATGAGTTTTGGATTGCTTTTGATTCTGGGATTAAACTAAAGGTTCTTTACTGCAGTATTAGGCAAAGAAAAGGCAAAAGCTCTGTTAGCTTTTCATGCTTTAACAGGATGTGACACAGTCTTAGCATTTGCTGGGAGAGGCAAGAGAAGATAAGTCTTGCTTAGGAAGGAAAGAATGTGTGGCCTGCAGCCATAGAAACATTTCTCCGTTTCTCTCCACCACCTGCTGAAGTGATTGATATTTGCCTGAAGGATTTGCAATTGTTTGTAGTATTTTTGTTTAACTGCACCAGTGTACTTTGCCAGGAAGAGAAACATTCCTTCCCCAGCAGTACATCTATTCATAGAGGGGAAAATTATGTTATATTCATATATGATAGAAGCATGGACAGGAACATATCTACATCAGATTGATAATGAGCTGTTCTCAAGGTTATAGAATATCAAATCCTGAGATATTTCTACTCTGATTGAATGCCTAAAATAGCATTAAACTAATTAAGTTTAGTTATCATTGAATAATAATTATACTGCATCAAATGGCAGTCAGTCAGTAGAAAATTAGTTTTTTACTTTTTTGGTTAAACTAGCATCCTGTGTGTAAGAAATTAAGTCACCTTGAAGGGAAGGGAAGTCACGGCTACCATGGGGATACAAAACCTCTGGAACATATAGACCAGGTAGGTCCAAGAAGCCAGGCAGTCTTGAGACTACATAAATTTATTAGCACTGCATGTGCACAGAGGACTCTGCCTCACACCGCAGTGAGACCATTTGCATGCTCCTTGCTCACCCCTTCACGTATGACTGGTAAGTCCGGTGCCTCAGCCTTTCTGAGCACTATCCATAAGGTAATTCGAGGAGGGAAGTCAGCGTGGTTTAGGTCTGCTTTCATAACTACCTATAAGGAATCTACAACAGACACAGATGCGACTTAATGCGAATATACTTAATACCTGCCCAGCGTAGGAAAATAGAAGTTGAATTCTGATTGCTTTTGTTTAAAGAGAGAGAAAGAACATTGTAGAAGATGAGGATTTTATTTATTTTCACAATCAATTTTCATTCTTCCTTAACCTCCACAGACCACGACATTTATTCATGCGTGTGACTTGGCACACTCAAACATAGAGAATGCGATGCTGGTCACAGTGATTCTGTGGTTGCTTCAAAGCAAGATAAATCAGGCTATGCCTGTAGATGCTTACAGTCTAAACATGTCCTGGTTATTAAAATGAGATCCATAATTTTGAAGCAAGCAGTGCTTGAAAAATGGTTGAGCTGAGCCTCAAATCAATGGGTATAAAATATTATACTGAACGTTTTAACACAAAAGGGGAGGGTCTATTGACAAAACTTGTTCATCAAGAATGAAATGGATCCTCAGGCTGAGCTCCACTGACTTCAGCACAGCTACAACAAATTACACAATCTGCCTCTGAACAGAAAAATCAGTTATTTCAGTTTATAATGTATAAACATTCAACAAAGAAATCTTAAATATATATGCTAAAAAGATAAAATAACAACTATACAGAAGTCTCACAGAGATGTATTTAGATAGTTGTCATACATTTCAAAACTTGAGTAAACATCAGATGTTAATCAAACATTAACTTACCTTAATTTCACAGGTTAAAGATCAGCCCCACGTACAATTAAGGATCAATTTTCTGTCTCCCTGCCAATCCAGCAGTTCACAGAACGTGCTGCTTCCTCTAGATTTGAATTTTATAGGAGTTATAGCTAAGCAAACATAGTGAATGCAGTTTGTAAATGTTTACAAACCTCTGTAGCCAACATAAGAGAGACCAAAATATAAAATAAAAAGATCTGGTAATTGCTAATGAGTTAATAAAAATAGGCACGACAGATTCTGTGGAAATAATGTAAAGGATGGTACCAAATGCATAATGTTGTTTTTGCAGTCATTTAGTGTATTTTCTGAATTCTAGTTCTTTGACAATTTAGTCATCCCCCTGCCCCTTGAAAATCAGGTCTAATTATGTCTAGTATGTATCTTGTAATTTCCTTTTTTTAAATTTCTACTGCATATCAGAATGTTCAAAGTTTGTTTTTAAATTAATTTGCAATAATTATGAGGGAAGTTATTTACTCTGCCTTCAAGCTCAATTTGAAGATGCAACTAACCCAACTAGTTGGAAAAAATTAAGATGGCTAAAACCAGCATTTCTATTCAATGAGAATTCTGCCATTTCACAATTTCTTTTCATTCCAAATCAGTTAAAAATAATGGAAATTACTTACTTGTAGTTAAAAAAATTTTAAGGATTCTGCATATTTCTTCCTAGCCGTATGATAGAAAGTTTTCATAGCACTCTTGCATATCTTGTTACTGCAATATAATGATTTTAGCACATCTAGGAATAGACAGGTCTTCCAGTCTGAGGACTTAAACTTTTCCATATTTTTTTTCTTTTCTAAATGACATGACAGAGATCTACATCCCTGTCTAAATCCAGGCTGTCTTGGATACTGCAGGCTCTCCGATACTTCAGTACCGTATTTTTTCTACTCTTCTCTAAACGATTTTAACTCAAACATGATCCATCTTACACATACTGTCCCTTTTCTTTCTCTGAAATCATTAATGCATAACGCTATTTCACCATCGTTATTTTTCTCTTCTGTCTTTCCTAAATGATGCATATACTTCCATCCCGATATCCCTGCCACAACTGCTAATCCTGCACAGGTCTCTGTACTAGCTGGTTTCACATTCTGACTCAGTTGTTCTGGATCCTCTGTTTTGTTGTGCCAATGTAATAGCTTCATACTGGCCACCACAAGAGGCTAATGTTTGGCCAGTGCTTTCCCACTCGCTATTAGCCAGCAAGTGCTCTTATCAGTATTGGCACTTTCATTCCTCTGACCCTCTGATATTTCTTTCTCACTACATTATCATCATGCAGATTAAATGAGCCTTTCCCAGCTTTGTTCCCTACTTTTAAATTTAAGCTCTTATCAATTGAATTAGCCTTCATCCCAATCCAGAACTCAAACTATTCAGTGTATGATCCTCTTCCAAGAATGTTTCCTGGTGGCAGACCAACCCTAAACCTTCCTATAGGGTGATCTGTTGGTCTTCACTGTCTAGTTGCATCTTTCCTCTAAATCTTTAAAGACCAGAAGAATTCCATTCTGTTTTTATTGATATTTGTATTAACCACATTTAACTGGGTTGTCATTTCAGACATCTTTTCCATGTCTTCCTGCTAGCAGACCATTGCTTCTGCAGTTGGAGCAATTGTCCCATCTTCATTCATGAGTCTTGACCTGCTGGAGCAAAAGTGTGCAAGAGTCAGAAAGACCATCTCCTATGTGGTTTAGATTAGAATAATTTTATTTAGTTTGGCTAATGTCTTAAGTAAACCACTACCACTTGACAGACACCAGAAAAAAAAAAAAAGGCAGTGTTAGGTACTTAGTGTCAAACTCAGGAAGACCAAAGCCCAGCTGGAGCTGAGACCGCTGAGGGGCACTGGTTGGAACAAGGCAGATTCTGTGAGAATGCTAGTTGGAAAAGCAAGTTCAAGGAAAATGGGCTTCTGCTGATGGAGACCTGTGCTGGTTTTGGCTGGAACAGAGTTAATTTTCTTCACGGGTAGCTAGTATGGAGCTATGTTTTGGATTTGTGCTGGAAACAGTGTTGATAACACAGGGATGTTTTTGTTATGGCTGAGCAGTGCTTACACAGAGTCAAGGCCTTTTCTGCTCCTCACCCCACCCCACCAGCGAGGAGGCTGGGGGTGCACAAAAAGTTGGGAGGGGACACAGCCAAGACAGCTGACCCCAGCTGACCACAGGGATATTCCATACCATATGACGTCATGCTCAGCATATAAAGCTGGGGGAAGAAGAAGGGGGGAAGTAAGAGTGATGGCGTTTGTCTTCCCAAGTCACCATTACGCGTGATGGAGCCCTGCTTCCCTGGAGATGGCTGAACACCTGCCTGCCGATGGGAAGTGGTGAATGAATTCCTTGCTTTGCTTTGCTTGCGTGCGCAGCTTTTGCTTTACCTGTTAAACTGTCTTTATCTCAACCCACGAGTTTTCTCACTTTTACCCTTCCAATTCTCTCCCCCATCCCACCAGGGGGGAGCGAGCGAGCGGCTGTGTGGGGCTTAGTTGCCAACTGGGGTTAAACCATGACAAGGCCCCTAGTGACAACAGGTGTCAATGAAAAAGCTGATGAACTCAGTGCCTTTTTTCTGCCTCTGTCTTCACAGCCAAAGCCAACTCCCTGACCCCTGCCTGTACGGGCACAATCGGGGAAGGAATGGGGTGGCCAGCAATGGAGGAGCAAGGGGTTAGAGAAACTGGATGTATTCAGATCCATTGGGCTGGACGGGAATCACCCCAAGCTACTGGAAGACCTGGTGGGCCTGAGTGTGAGGCCGCTATCAATCTTCACCTTTAAAAAAGGCGAGAAGGAGAACTTGGAAAACTATATACCAGCCAGCTTCACCTCAGTCAATGGAAAGATCAGGGAGCACATAATCAGCAGTAGTCAGCCCAGGAAGGCAAACCGTGTTTGACCTGCCTGATTGCCTGCTATGATAAAATGACCGGCTCTGTGGGCAAGGGCAGGGAGGTGGGTGTGATATACCTTAATTTGTATATGGCTTTTGACACCACCTTCCCCAGCCTTCCCCTCTGGAAACAGCAGAAGCGTGGACTGGAGAAAGAGACTGTTTAGATGAATTGAAAACTGGCTGTAAGGGTAGCAGTCGATAACTCAGTATTTGGTTGGTAATCAGCAAAGCACCCTGGGGTCAATACTGGCACCCATATCAAATGCCTTCCTTAACAACCTTGCTGCAATGCAGAGCTCATTCTCAGCAGATCTGCAGACAACACTAAGTTAGGGGAAGTGGCTGCTGGTTCAACCCAGAAGGGCCCTGAAAAACTTAAGGATTGGACAGAGACCTCGTGATCCTTACAAGAAGTATGAAGTTCTGCACCGGGGCAGCTGGAATAACCCCACATACGGGTACAGGCTGGCTAGGTCATAGTCCTGTGGGTTGCAGTGCACACTGGGTTGAATGTGAACCTGCGACACGCTCCTCTGAAAGAAGCTACATACTGGGCTACATTAGAAGTGTGGCCAGCACGTAAAGGGAAATTTCCTGATAATCTCTACTTGGTACCGGTGAGGCTATACCTGAAATAGTGTTTAGTTTTGGATACCTCTGATCAAGAGGGACGTGGTGAAAAAGGAAAGAGTTCAGTGGAGGGCTACTAAGAAGTCTATTGAGGAGAGGCTGAAGGAGCTGGACTTACTTAGTCTGGTAAAAAGGAAGCTAAGAAGTGACACAACATCAGCCTACAACTGTTTGAAATATTATTACAAAAGTGACAGAGCCAAACTCTTCTTGCTACTGCCAGCTGGTCCAACAAAGAACCATTGCTACAGTTTACGGCTTGGGAAGTTCAAACTGGGCATCAGAAAATAAAATCAACAAGAGGGTAGCTGAGCACTAGAACAGGTTGTCCGGAGAGGTGAAGGAATCTCTGTCACTGGGGCTTTTCAAGACTCAGGCGAAGCCAAGAGTGACATAGTCTAGTGCTGAGCTGGTCCAACTCAAAGATAGCCTCCAGAGGTGCCTTCCAACCAACATTTTACAATCTTGCAGGAGGTCTCAGGTCTTCACAACAGCTTATTATTAAAGCCCTATTATTAAGATAAACTATTTATTAACTTGTTTGGTTTCATGAGTGGTGGTAGAAGATTGTCACCTGGCCTGTTTGAAGACAGAACATTCAACAGACGGGAGACACCTTGGTGAGTTACGTAACTGAGACAACACCTCTCATCAACCTGCTTTCTGGAGGGAGAACTATAGCAAGAGACTTCAGCTAAGGAAGGGCATTAATGCCACGCTTCTGCTCCACATCCCTCATTCCCTTGCCCTGGCACCCGTTCACTTTTCTGGCTTATTTGACTTTGCCCTCCACCACATTAAAATCTAGATCTAGACTCAGTTGCTCCTTCTGCCATGTCTGAAAAAAAGAGAACCTAAATTACTAATTAGCCTTTCTCTGGCCTACTGTTATCAAAGCATTACCCAACTTCTTTGCTCTGTGGGAAATGCTTTGGTATAAATAGACATATTCTGCTATGAACTATATCGATTCCATAACATCTCAGCCCAGTAGTTTCCCACACTGCATGATACAGAAAAAAAGGTGTCTCTTTCCCAATCGCATTAAATTTTTTTTCCTCGATCAGCAAATATTGAAGATAATAATTTTCCTCTAAATCTGTGGACTGCCATTGCCTTTATCAGTTAGGAATAAGCTGCATGTGAAAGAGAATTGCTTCTGAACAAAATATAAATTTGCCACGTTTTTCAATATAGCTTGACATGATGGAGCAGATCAAATTGTAATAATCCATTTGACACTTAAATCATAATAGAAAGATAATTTCAAGATTATGGTTCTGTTCTCAGTACAACAGAGTTATAGAGCATCCTCTGAAGCAGAAGAAATTGAAGCATCTAGACCTATGAACGAATTCTGGTCCTACCTCTGACCCTCTGTGCTGGCCACAGACTTCTGTTCTAGCAATGCGGGATGGTACAGGGGAGAATGCTTTCAAAAGGGGGTGAATCGGATGGACCTGCACACCTGGGATCTAAAGAGTGGAGGGTTTTTTGATACTTGCAAGAGGCAAGTGGCCATGGTAATGAGAGTCCACATGATTTCTATGATCTTAGGCAAATGATAATAAGATCATTTACAGTCAATATGATTTTCAGGTGTCACCACTAATAGAACTTGCTTTACCATATTCAGGGGAACACTAATCTGCTTGTCTCCTGTTTAGAGGTGTGGGATTTTTGTTTTTCCTTACAAAAACAAAACAAAAAAACTACCCTCAGAGAGTAGTATATATCCATATATTCTATGCACCTGAACTCTTCCTTTTATGATGGATTTGACCTTGGATCGAGTATTCTAGTTTTCAAAGGAGAAAGGATAGGACATGTCGTATCTAAAGGAGAGGAGCAGAGAAGCCATACTTGGAGAAACTAGAACCAGAAGACATTTGATGGGATGCACCCAACACACCTACGCGTGCTGAAAAATCAGATATTTTGGCTTATAATGTATAAACGTTCAACAAAGAAATCTGAAATACATATGCTAAAAAGGTAAATTAATGTAACTTTACAGAAGTTTCACAGAGATGTTTTTATAGATAGTTGTCATACATTTCAAAACTTGCGTAAACATTTGATGTTAATCAAAACATTAACTTACCTTAATTTCAAAGGTTAAAGGTCACTGTCACATGCAATTAAGGATCAGTTTTCTTCCTCCCTGCAAATCCTGCAATTCATGGAACGTGCTGCTTCCTCTAGGCTTGAATTACATAAGAGTTTTAACATCATGGAGCTGATGTCATTGTGAGGCCACTCTCGCTAATCTCTGAACGGTAGTGGTGATCAGGGGAGGTTCATGGGGACAGGAAAAAAGCAGAAGTTACTGCTCGCTTCAAGAAGGGCAAAAAGGAGGATCCAAGAAACCGCAGGGCCTCTCCTCAGTCCCTGGGAAGGTAGTGTTGTAAATGATTTCCAAGCATATTAAGGATAAGAAGGTGTTGGGGAGTAGTCAGCGTTGATTTACAAAGTGATCATCATGCCTCCCCTATAATGAGGTGATACGAGTAGCTTGGTGGAAGAAGGGAGAGCAGTGGACGTTATCTATGTTGACTTGAGTAAGACTTTCAGCACTGTCTCCCATAACATCCTCGTAAACAAAATTGATGAAATAGATAAATATATAGTAGGGTGGACTGAAAGCTAACTGAACTGCCAGGCTCAGAAGGTTGTGATCAATGGCATGAGGTCAAGCTGGAGTCCAGTCACTAGTGGTGTACCCCAGGAGTTAATACTCCTCGACATTTTCAGTAATGACCTGGATGATGGGACAGAGCACACCCTCAGCAAGTTTGCAGATGACACAAAACTGGGAGGAGTAGGTGGTACATCAGATGGGTGTGCTGCCATTCAAAGGGACCTCGACAGGCTGGAGAAATGGGTCAACAGAATCCTTATGAAGTTCAAGAAAGGGAAATGCCAAGTCCTTCATCTGAGGAGAAAAAGTGAAGTACCTGAGGATGTACTGAAACATTGTATCTGACCTTTTTCTTTTGTGGAGGTCCAAACAACAGAAGTCTCCTTTTACCTGCCTTTTGCCCATGTCTCATGCAGATCAGGTGATCCAGCAGTACAGTGAAAGCTGGTGCTGTTTGAACCATCAGTGACTGTTGTTTCTGTTCGTGTGTCTGTGACAGTTGCTATTCGGCCATGGAAGAGGTCTTCAGCTTCTGACACTTAGAAGACTGATCTGAAGCTAGTGGTATCTCTTAGACCCTTTTGTCTTAAATATTGCAGATGGAAAACTGTGACTTCAGGGGTTGCTGATACCAAGGCAGTGACAAATAATTATGGCCTTTGAGCAGATACAGGTAGGGAGTTTACAGCCGGTTGAATAGACAGGCTCTCAGCAACAACAATGAAATTATTCCAGCAGTTGCACTTGTTTATTTCCTCAGAAGGCAACTCCCTAGAAGAAAGACTGCAAGCCAATTAAATGAAAAGATGAAGAAATGATCCTACAGAATGAACACTCAAACTGATTATAGACTTAAGAAAAATACTTAGTTTAAACATGAATTTAAAAATAATCCCAGAGCCTGACAGCTCAAACAAGTATACCTCTGAAGGTCCTTCTGGTATGAGAAGTAGGCCCTACCTTCTATACTAGTATTTACTTTTCTCAGCTGGGATTCAGTAGATATAAATCAGACCTTTGAGTCTTAGCTCTAAGTTAGCAATCTGAAACCATGGAAATAATAGATAAAAACCTTTCCATGACCATCCTATGCAGCCAATCCCTTTTGGCAACCATATAGTTCTGACAGAAAACAGAAACCAAAAAAACTTTAATAGATTGAACTTTGGCAACTGAAAGTTGAAGAAATCTTAGGAGGATAGCTTCAAGACAAAATAAGTTGAATTTAACGAAAGTCCCAATCCAAGCTTGAGACATAAGCACATATAAAATCTGTTGTCTTGTGGAAGATTCTTTATCTGGTTCAGAAATCTGCAGTGACAGTCTGAATCTCACTTATCCTCTCAACTAAGTTCAATGGCTATTAACAAAACTAGCTTAAAAAAACCACACAAAAAATTTTCAAAAATAATTCACAGGGAGTCCATAAAATATGAGAATTATTTTTTTCCCCCAAAGGTTTTCAGATCTATATATCTGTGGTTATGACAGTAACCAGTCTGTGGTGCAGTTTTTACTAGAGATACAGGCACATCTGATTGCACTGAAGATAAAAGCTAGTCTTAAAAAAAAAAAAAAAAAAAAAAAAGAGGGAACGTCTAAATTTTTTTATGCGATACCTCCCAGTTGTATTTTTTCACTTCATGCAACTCCTCTGCTGAGACAGAGTCACTCAGTTACCTTCTCTAACAGGGAAGTGAGTCAGGAGTTCTCAGATTCTTGGAGACAAGTTCAAGTCTTGTGATTCAGATCGAGTGCTCCAAAGGCTCAGTAGTGGACAAAAAAAAAAATCATACCCCAGATGCTTGTTTCAGACGGCAGTGAAGAACACTGTTATGTTGAGACTACATCTGAAATACCGTGTCCATTTTGGGGCTCCCCAGCATGAGAAAAATGAGTGAGTCCAGGAGATGACTAACAAGACTGCTGAAGGGACTGGAGCACATGATGCTGAGGAGAGGCTCAGAGATCTACGTTTGTTCAGTCCATAGGAAAGAATGATGAAGGGACATCTTACTCCTGTCTGCAACTATGTAATAGGGTGGAGGGGAAGAGAAGAGAGAGCCAGACTCTTCTCGGTTGTGCGCTGTGGATGAACAAGAGGCAATGGACACAACTCAGAACACAGAAGATTCCAGTGAGATGCAAGGAAGTTATTTCTTTTTAACCATGAGGGTGTTCAAACCCTGGAACAGGTTTCCCAGAGAGGCCATGGAACCTCCATCCTTGGACATACTCAAAAAGTGACGGGACGAAGCTATGAGCAACCTGCTCTGACTGGACCTGCTTTGCACAGGAGGTTGGACTAGCAACCCCCAGAGGTACCTTCCAACCTGTACAATTCTGTGAGTCTAACAACTAATTAAGGCCGTGATTTCCTCAAAGTCTTCAGAGGCTATACCAGCTTACAAGTCTTCATACCTCCACCG